>NC_135318.1:86699578-86999578 GCF_048772815.1 Callospermophilus lateralis
TTGATGACCTTGCACAGGATGCTTACGTCCCTGTAGGTGCCTTCCTAGTCCTAGACCTGGCTTATACCCCATATCTTGCATGATATGTTGAGACACTGGGGAATAGTCATTACTAAGAGTGAACCCCATGTCTTTCATCAGATCACGGCCCCATAAAGAAATAGGTAAATCAAGTACATAAGGCTGAAAGGTACCATTGTGTCCTTCCGAGTCCTTCCAAGATAGATGTCTACAGCTGATTTGAGGGGCTTGGGCATATCCAAGTCCTCTTAAGGATTGATCAGAAGCCTGCACTGGCCATCCCCTAGACCAGTCCTTAAGGGCTATGATACTACGATCTGCTCCTCCTGTGTCCAGCAATCCCACAATAGATTTACCTTCTATGCTTAATTCCAAAGTGGGGCGATTGCTCATACCCAGTGACAAATAGGCACAATTTCCTCCGGTGGTACCAATCTGATTTCCTGTCCGTGACCTTGAGTCAGCAGGGAAGTGATTATGCAAACTAGGCAAAATTAGCAATTGAGCAATCCGATCCCCTGGGGAGATAGACACAATGCCCCTTGGAGCTTCCACCATAACCTTTATTGCCCCTACAGTATCAGGGTTTACAACTCCGGGGAAAATATGAAGACCTTGTAGGATAGAGGATGCACGTCCAATTAACAAACCTACAGTGCCAGGGGGTAAAGGCCCTTTGAACTCAGTTTCCACCAATTGGACTCCCATCTTAGGTGTTAATACGAGTCTGGAGGTGGAACAGAGGTCCAATCCCGCGGCACCTGTAGTGGCTCTCCGCATCTCGTGGGATGGCACAGAGAAGGCCATGTCTCGGGTTCGGGTGTGACATTCTCCATTGCCCCATATATTTGCGGGCCCTGGGGTCGGGGGCCCCTTCGGCCGTTTTTTGGCCCAGCTGAAATAGGCTGTCCATGGATGTCCCTCACTGATCTACACTCCCTTGCCCAATGCTTCCCCTTTTTGCATTTTGGACACAGCCCCGGTTGACGAGGGCCATTAGAAGGGCCACCGCGAGGAGGTCCAGTAAAATTGCCTTTTTTGGGACAGTCACGTTTGAAATGGCCGGATTGACCACAATGGAAGCATGTTCCGGCACCAGGACCGCCCCCTTTTGCAATCCGAAGGACAGCAGCTGCAAGACCTGCATTAGTTAAAGGTCCTCCAAGCTCTCTACACACTTTCATCCAAGCTTCTATGCCCTTGTTTTTATAAGGAGCGATTGCTGCTTTACATTCTTTGGTGCATTGCTCAAAAACAAGTTGTTTAATCAAGGGCATTGCTCTATCAGGGTCACCAAAGATTTTTCCTGCGGCATCCACCATCCTAGCAACAAAATCCGAGAAAGGTTCTGTGGGGCCTTGCATGATTTTTGTTAAATTGCCAGACACTTCTCCTCTATTTGGGAGTGATTTCCATGCACGGATACAAATGTTATTGATCTGTTCATATACCTCAGGGGGGTATCCTGTTTGTTGATTAGCAAATCTGCCTTGTCCCAAAAGCATTTCCTTGTCCCAATGGGGGTGTCCCGCCGCATAGTTTTGGGCAGCCTGCTCTACAGCACCCTCTAGCATAAAGGCTCTCCAGTCCAAATATTTGCCTGGAGAAACACAAGCCCGAACAAGGCTAGCCCAATCAGAGGGAGTCATACAGTATCTAGACAGACTCTCCACCTGAGTTAATGTGAAGGCGGCATCCACCCCATAAGTACGCACAGACTCTGCCAGGGTCTTCACAATTTTGAAATCTAAGGGCTCATGGAATCTTCCCCTATTGTCATCCTGGAAAACTGGATAAGCAAGACCCATCTCAGCATTAACAGCCCTCCATGTTTGGGCATGGAAAGCTCTCCTCGAAACACCCTCACCGTACGGCGGCGGGTCTGGAGGATCATTTTTCTTGAGCTCCTGTTTATTTTTGTTTCCTTCTCCCATAGTTAAACTCCCTAGCTGCCGAGACAGTCTCCCGAGCTCCTCCTGTTCATCCTCCTCCTCTTCTGACCCACTTTTGCATGGGAGTGTGCGCAGTGTACTGAGATCTGGATACAAGCGTTTCCTCCCCTGTTTCTCGCTCTGCACATTCCCCTCCTCCTGAAATATTTCACTCCGTGCCAGAGACAATCGCCTCCTCCCCTGTTTCTCGCTTCGCACACTGCCATCCTCCTGAAATACGTCACTGCCTGCCGGAGATAATTGTTTCCTCCCCTGTTTCTCGCTCCGCACACTCCCACCCTCCTGAAATACCTCACTGCCTGCCATTTCTGATCTTTCTTCATGTAATTGCTCTAAAACTTCTTGTCCTTTAGTAAGTGCTTCCTGACATCTGCTATCTGTGAGGCAACTACGAATCATCTTCCAAAGGGGTATCACCCCACCCTCTAATATGCCCTGCTCAGAAGCAAAGTCAAGGTCTGTGCCTAACTTATCCCAGCTAGGCAGAGTAAAGCTGCCCCAGAACGGAAACCACGATGCAGCAATATCTGTCTTCTGTAAAAATCTCTGTAAAGTACTACGTTTCACTTTTAGGCCCTTGGAATGTAACAGGTTATCTAGGGCCAGGAGAAGCGGACTTGAAGATACAGCACCCATGACACAACAAAAGACACACAACAAACAAGAGTGAAAGTAAGAGCAAAAGTACACAGTGCAGCTGCAATAAGATTTAATGCTCTCTCTGGCTTTACAGAGGAGCTGCCGCCTTGACAGCGGGTCCTAAATCACCTAGGACTAATCTCCGCTTTAACCGGGGTCCCAATTAACCTGGGACTAATCTCTGCTTTAACCGCAGGTCCCAATTAACCTGGGACTAATCTCTGCTTTAACCGCAGGTCCCAATTAACCTGGGACTAATCTCTGCTTTAACCGCAGGTCCCGCCTTACCTGGGACTAACCGGTGCACCACCCCTGACTGCTGAAAGTTCTGGTTCCCGGGTCTCTCGGCACCACTTGTCGCGACCCCTTGCCCGCAAGGAAGACGCAACTCAGGAATCTTCTTTCAGCAGTTTATTCAGGCCTTGATTTAAGTATCTTTTAGTGACTCCCTTTCTTTCTTCTTCCTCCTTTCTCCTTCCTCCCGAGGGCCCAAGCACAGCCTAATAAAGTCTCCCACGTACCAATCTTAAACCGCCGCGTGGGTCTTTCTTATAGGGTGGCAAGAGATAGCGTGCCAACTCTCCACAAAGGAATTTGATTTATCACAGGCCACAGTGGAAGCCGGCGCCATCTTCTAATGGCGGCCACAATTTACAACAATGGCTTACTACACAGCAGTATCATTTATATGAGGTACCTAGAATAGTCAAAGTCATAGAGACATACAATGATAGAAATCAGGGGCTGGGGAGGGGACACTGGGGAGTTCTGTTTGAATGGTTACAAAGTATCAGTTCTACAAGGTAAAAAGAGCTCTGTGGAAAGTTGCTGACATTGGTTACAGGACAATGTAATGTAGGCGATGCCACTGAAGTGTATGTTTACAAATGATTGTGAGGGTAAATTTTACATGATGTTTTATTAAAATAAAAAATAAATAACCCAAGTAAATCATCTCAAAAGAGAAGACCTGAATCTCTACTCTTTAGCAAACCTAGTTCATTTTTACAGCAAAGCCACTTATGTGATAACTAACCCACTCCACATAACAGAGTTAATTCACTCAGTGGGTGGAGCTTCCCTGGCCTTAAAGACCACACCTCAAAATGCTGTTCTATTGAGCATAAGTTTTTCAAACAGGAACTTTAGGGGGTTCAACATTGACTCCATTCCAGTCAGACTGAGCCCAGAGCTGTTTTACTCTCAGTCATGCACCAAGTAACAATGTTGTGCCAAGGATGATGATGCCTCAGGGCATATCATTGAGTGACTGTTGACATCAGAGTTAAATTAGTTTATGTAAATGCACTCTATAATGTCCACACAACAAAAATCTCCTCATACATTTCTCAGAAACAACCCTCACCATTAAGCAATGCCTGATTGGAATTGTTTTTCTTTTTTGACATTTTTTTTTTAATATGAGAAACATAGTTCCCTAAAATACAGGCAATCTGTGTCTGTCTTATGGAGCAAAGTACAATTTTTTAATAAAAAAATTTGAACACAGTATTTAGTCATGACAGAGAACTCTGCAGAGTACATTTGAGGCTTCTCCCTGTCTAGGAGGAGCTGTTGAGAAGAGCAAAGGAAGCAATGCTTTTAATAATGGTACCTAGGACACAGAAAGTTTCCCCAATATTTCATATGCAGGACCACATTTCAACCTCTTGTCCTAGAGAACCATCAAAGATGTGCAGCAGGAGGAACTAGCCATGAGACTGCAAGTTCCCCTTGTTTGGAAACAACATTCAAGTGGGGATTTAAAATTAAAAAACAAAACACTCTAATTCAGAGCAAAATCACACTTGGGGTGTTCAGATGAGCACCAGCAAGATTCTAGGGAAGCTTCTGGTCTGTTTTATACCACCCCCTACCCCATAACTCATATAAAAAGTGTCATATTTTCTAGAAAAACAAATGTGCATGCTTTGAAATATTTAGAAGACTTGAGGTTTTTCAAATGAAAGGTCAGTAGAAGAAGGAGAAACCAAAGAAACAGTCCTTTGGATGACTCTAGCCATGGTTAGAAGCAAGGACTCTCCCACCTGCTTACGAGAGATCCATGGCAGATTCAAATCTGGAAGTGACTGCCGTTGAGTCATCACTGTTTGGGGGACCCTTTGATGCACATTTTTCCATCTAAGACCATTTGTCCAGTGGGCTCCTGGGCCTACTATGTACAGCTGGGGAGGAGGGTCGTGCATAAGTTGCAAGACAGTTACATTTGACCCCACAATCTTCTCTTCTGAACTAGGGATCATCTAAAAAAAAAAGAAATCAGAGCCAAAATCAAGACTTTTGCAAGTGTACCTCCTCAAAAAACTGGTGTGCCAAAATATCTTCCACTATTCTAGGTTTCAAAAGTTCCAATTTATTTCTGAATTATACAGTATGTATGTGTGTGTGTATGTGTGTGTGTGTGTGTGTGTGTGTGTGTGTGTGTGTGTGTGTGTACTTGAAAAACAATCCCCAGGACCACTCATGAAATTCTTTCAGTGTAGTTTCTCACCCCTCCTTGCTTTGGGATTCTGGAGATGGAATCCTGAACCTGGGATTGCTACCCAACACCCCACCATTAAGCTGTACCCATGCCTTTCTTTACTTTATGTTTTTTTGATGGTGAGGTAGCCAGATGGATCCCAGGGCCTCCTGCCTGCCTGCCTCACACTTCCAGGCCTAAAATGCTGAGCAAGCACTTTACTATTGAGCCACCCCCAAAACTATTCTACAGATTTTTATTTATTTATATATTTTCTCCCAGCCTTTTACTGCCTTCACCTCCATTAACTTTTAAAACACCTGGACTGACCATAAAGCCAGGATCCTCTTGCCACAGCCTCTGGTGTATCTGGATCACAGGTGAATATCATGGTAACCAGCCAACTTTTAAACTCACAGGAAAGAAAAAAAAGAACAATAACATAAACTTATCCCTTGACCTTAAAAGCAAGCAGTTCCTGGCCGTTTTATTTTACTTGATCCACCCTATCATTTGCCTCATATCCTTGGCATTCCCCTTCATTAATTTGATGGGAATCCCAGACATATCCTTGCCCTGAAAATACTTCCATATATCTCTAAAATATAAAAAATCCCTTTTAATGTGTCCAGGGACTAATTTTTAAATATAAGAGGCTTTGTAGTAGCCATGCTCCCCAATTCCACTGTGCAGCAGCCATAGACAGTTCCCGGGGCTATCCCTGGTCCCCAAGGCCACCTATTAAAAATGGGGCTGAGGATATAGCTCAGTTTGTGGAGTGCCTGTCTCACACAAGGCCCTGGGTTCAATCCCCAGCCCCACAAAAAAAAAAGAGAGAGAGAAAGAGAGAAGAAAAAGGAGGAGGAGGAGGCTCAAACACCCCTACATCCCAATGCCCCAACATTAGTTTATGCAGTCCACAGCCTGCCACAAAAAACATATCTTAATCCTCTACCAAAGAACCTCCCCTTTGGAAGTCATATTGTACCTCTGCTCCTCGGGATTTCTCAGTGGTAAAGTGAGCAACTCTGGAGCATTATTCATTAATATAGCCCACCCTAGACAAGGCCTCAGATGGCCTTGCCCCTGACAGAGACAACCAGCCCACCCAATAGGGGCATGGGCCAGCAGAATTAGTCGTGCCCTAGCCTGCAGCCCACCCTAGACATATCTGATTACGTTTACCCTAACACCTACCTCTGCAAATCCTAGTTTTCATTCATTGAGCACCCACTGAAACTAATCTTATTTAATCCTTACAAAATCCATATAAGGTAGGGTACTTTTTTTTAGTATTTATTTTTTAGTTACAGGTGGACACAATATCTTTATTTTTATGCAGTGCTGAGGATCAAACCCTGTGCCTCATGCATGGTAGGCCAGCGCTGTACCTCTGAGCCACAACCACAGCACCACCACCCCCATTCCTGCCATAGGGTGCTATTTTTTTCTCCATCTGGACTTGAGTTCAATGGGACAGAGATGTTTAAGCCATAGTATGCCCCTGACATTGAACCTAAACACTTGTGCTCCTTTATCACACTCTCATCATTCTTGACTCAAAGCTGAGTTGCATCACTTGATAGGGTATTGATTATGGAGTTCTGAGCTTAGAAGCAGGAGAGGCCACAGACTGAAATTGAATAAGTACATAGGGACAATAGGAACAATATAAGACATAAGACTTATGTTTTATTATCTTTAGATCAGTTGTCAAAAAATAATAACAATAGATACATATTTTTTCTTGTCAGTACTGTGGATTAAATCCAGAGGCTCTCAACCACTGAGCCACAGCCCTTAGGATTTTTTTTTTTTTGAGTCAGAGTTCTGCTGATTTGCTGAAGCTGACATCCAACTTGCAATCCTCCTGCTTCAGCCTCAAAATTACAGGTACGGAATTACAGGTATGCACCACAGAGCCTGCTTAATTCATCTTGTTTTTCATACAGTCCTGTGATAGAGAGCAAAAATCTTCATTTCACAAATGGAGAAACTGCAGACTTTTGAATTTTCTTCACAGCTCTGGGACTTTGTACTTTCCCACATGTTGGGAGAAGGTAATAATACTTCAAAGGTTTTTTTGTTTGTTTGTTTGTTTGCTTTCTTTTGTTTTGTCCTTCAGGTGTAGAGAATGCAACCCATGCTTGACAGTTGTTTCTCATTCTTCTGAATCAGAGTGATCTGCCTGCCCCTCTTTCTATTGAAACAAATGTCTCTTTTCTTTTCTTTTTTGGTACTGGAGATTGAACCTTCATATGTTTGAAGGCTAACTCTGCAGCTGGAACTGATTTTTTTTTCCAAATTATCTCCTAGTGGCCCTATGGGGATATAAATGATCATATAGATGAGTCCTGAAGCTCAAAGTGATTAACTAAATTACCTGATGTCAAACTCTGAGGAGACTGACTACAACAAGATAAAGCAGAGAAAAATAAGGTTTGCCAGGCATGGTGGTGCACACCTGTAATCCCAGGTCCTCTGAGGCAGAAGGATCACAAGTTAAAAAGCCAACCTCCATAATGCAGCAAAGCCCTAAGCAATGTAGTGACACCATATCACTAAATAAAATATAAAAGAGGGCTGTATTTGTGGCTCAGTGGTTGAATGCCTCTGGGTTCAACCCCTAGTACCAAAAAACAAATAAATAGATAAATAATAAAATATGTTTGCAACTGGGCAAGTTAATGGCAGCACTACAGATGATAAATTTTAAAGGGCAGGGGAGAGGAATGTAGTTTTCTAACTGGATTCCAAGATAGATGGTGTCTCTGCATTCAAAATAAAGAAAAGGCACAAGGAATAGATTAATGGGCAAACAAATTCATGGAGGTCATTTCGTGTGGTTTGACTGCATATGGGTCCTGTGCTTTCTGCTTGGGCACCTCAACCTCTCATTTGAGGCAATAAAGGTGATTTGGGGTATATGGGGGAATATTTTGGGTAAGAGAAGGCTTGAATAAGATTAGCAACTGAGGAGCCACCAGCAGCTCCAAAAGCCATCTTCATTATTCCAGGATTCCACTCCCGCTAGCCACAGTCCCCTCTGCTGATGGCCTTCTTCACCCCTGGACTCTGGCAGGTCTAGCTCCAAAATCCAGATCTCATGTTTTCTTTTTGGATCCTCTGCATGGAATCATGACTTACCCACCATGTGAAATGCCGCCATGTGCACCAGCTCTGAGATCACCACCAAGGACTTCAGTGAGAAAAAGGAAATTGTGGAGAAGTCAGAATGGAAGAGGCCCTGCTAATGGGAATAATAATGAGGATGATGGGGAACAGAAGACTAGGCAGACAATGAGGGAGATGAAGAAGGGCAGGAAAATGATGGTGAGGAAGGGGATGGAGATGTCAAGGAGGAGGCTGCGGTACCTGTGACAAACAGGCAGCTGAAGGTGATGTGGATGGCAATGTTGATACCAACAAGGATGCCAAGACAGCAAGAAAAGTCAAAATAAGCCAAGCATGTGGTACAGGCCTGTAATCCCAGCAACACAGGCAGGCAGCTGAGGCAGGAGTATCAAAAACTGGAGCTTCAGCCTCAGCATTTGAGCTAGACTAAGCAGCATAGTGAGACCCTGTCTCAAAATAGAAAATGAAGAGAACCAGGAATGAAACTCAGTGGTCAAACACCACTGGGTTCAGTCCCCAGCACCAAAAAGAAAAAAAAAATGAAAATAAAAAGAAAACAAGGAGAGAAAGAATGAAAAGTTAAGATTTCTTTTTTAATATTTATTTTTTATTTTTCGGTGGACACAACATCTTTGTTTGTATGTGGTGCTAAGGACCAAACCCGGGCCACACACATGCCAGGCGAGCACGCTACCGCTTGAGCCACATCCCCAGCTCAAGTTAAGTTATTTTTAAATGTCATGTGACCTAGTTATTCTTCACCTCCTGTCTTAATCTAAACATGGTCATTTTCCAGTAGAAAGTCTCACCGGCCCACTTTGGTCAGCACCATTGGCAGATGACCTGAACTCTCCCTCCACTCAACCAAAACCAGAATGTGAATTTGCAGCACAGAAAGGTTATCTTTTTTTCTTCTTAAAAGTACTTTAAAAAGGGAAAGTTTTCATTTTCATTTTATATTTTTGTACATTTTCATAGTGGACAGGCATTTTTAATCATCATAGAAAACCAAATAAGCCTTTGAAGAGTTCTGACCATATTTTGGTGTGACCATGTTCATTATAAACTCAAAGAAGAAAAAAAATAAAAAAAAGATGAAAAGAGTGGCAGCAGTGCCACAAACATAGAACCCAGCACCTCAGGTGGCTGAGGCAGAGCATCCAAAGCCTGACTGGCAAGAGAGCCAGACCCTGACCAAGATAAAAATCAAGGTCTCAGGATGTAACTCAGTTTTAGTGGTCTGGTTTAATCCTCAGAAGCAAAAGGGGTGTAGGTATCTTATTCCCACCATTCCAGTAATTTTTGTGTCTATGTACTTAGCTGGACTATAAGTACATGCTTTGTATGAGATAATCTTAATGGTCAAAGATAACAGTTTTCTTTTTTTTTTTCTTTTATTGTCTGTAAAGTTGATATTTTTAAAATGTGGTTGGCCCATTTGTGTCCAATACTATACCAGAATTTTATTTTGCTGAATTTTTCTAACAATCAAATAAAAGGTAGACCATAGATTGATTTTACTTGTTTCCCAATAATTCAAATTTCCCATCAGCTTTGTTTTCTTCTTTTCTCAATACCCTGAATTCACACCAGTTGCCCTTTCCTCTCCTCCTCCATTAAGCTGCTTCCCAAATCTACTGGACACACACCTTTGCTGCCTTGCTTTCATTCTTTCCTCAGCTCCAGTCAGGCTTTCCTCAGAGCTCACTCCATGATTCACACCAAGGAATCAGCTCCACATGACCCAGTCTCATGGGTAATTTTCAAAAGTTATCACACATATTGGCCATCTCTTTTGTATTTGCTATCCTACTTCAAATTCTTTATATAAAACTTGCCTTTACAGCATGTTTTTTGAGTCCTTCATCCTTGTTACAAGTGCCCATAAGGAGCCAGGAGTGGTGGCACACGTGTGTAATCCCAGTGTCTTGGGAGATTGAGGCAGGAGGATCTTGAGTTCAAAGTCAGCCTTAGCTGCTTAGTGAGGCCCTAAGAAACTCAACAAGAAACTGACTCTAAATGAAATATTAAAAAAGGGCTGGGGATATGGCTCAGTGGTTAGGTGACTCTGGGTTCAATTCTAGGTACCCCAAAAATTAAAAAAAAAAATTAAAAAATGCCCACCATGGTAAGAGCCCAGCACACACCAGGTCATGTAGTTGGAACCATGTGATGATGGAGTTGTGAAGAGCACAGTGCAGGCTCAGAAACATCAACATTCAGGTGAACATTTAAAAAGACCTAATTCCTGAATTGCACTGGGGTGCACAGCTGGAATCACAACTATTCAAGAGCCAAAGCAGAAGGACTGCAAGTTTAAGGCTAGTCTGGCAACTTAGCAAGACCCTCAGGAACTAAGCAAGACCATGTCTCAAAATGTAAACAATAAAATAAAAAGTTTTGGGGATGTAATTCAGTGATAAAGTGCCCCTGGCTTCAATACTCATAGAAAAACAAAACAAAACAAAAAAGTACCATTTCTTTTCTCCATGACCCAAAGTAAATATGTTCAAAAGCCTATTTAACATTCCTGTCAAAGTATTCAAACCACACCCTATAAATTGAGTGAATTTGGAAAAGTGATCACTCAACAAATCAGCTTTTAGGACATTGAGTTTTGTTGAGAAGACTTGATAACAATTGCCCATTAACTTAATTTGTCCATGTAAATTTTAGCTCTTTGCCTCATTCTCCCATATCACAGCATTTAGTTCACTCAATCATTATGACGCCAAGAAATCAGGCGTCATAACTAAAAATTGTTAGTTTATTCTCTGTTTCTCCTTAAATCTCTTTTCAAGGGTGTGTGTGTGTGTGTGTGTGTGTGTGTGTGTTTGTGTGTGTGTGTGTGTGTGTGTTTATTTATTTATTTATTTAATACTTTGTTCCTTCTTAAATCTCTTTTCAATCCTTCTATAGGCCAAAATCCGGCACAAAATTTATTTACCAACATCATTAATCATCATTATTTGAAGGTTTTTTTTTCCTTATTTCTATATTTATTTAGTACTTGGGCTTGGATCCAGGGGTGATCTGTGCTTTGCTACTAAGCCACATTTCTAGTCCTTTTTTTTTTTTTTTTCTTTTGAGCTGTTCTCACTAAGGTTCTGTGACTGGCCTAGAACTTCTAATCCTTTCTCAGCTTCCCAAGTTCCTGGGTTTCTAGGTGGAATTTGAAGATTTTTAATCAGACTAAATATCCTCTGATGTCACCTTTGCCCTACAAAATCTTCATACCCTACTGATTATTCCTGCCCCTTTAGTTAATTCAATATCCTAGGAGATTCCTGGTCACAATCCCTGAATGCAGAACCTCACAGGATAAATGCAAAACAGACACTTCTCCCTTGTAAATCCCTATTATTGATTTTCCTGTCAGCTAAACTACACTGAACCAACCCCAATAGCCCCTAGTCTGCATCTGTCTTCTTCACTGTTGTAGCTCTGGGACCAAGCATTACCCCTGGAACTAAACAGGCCCTGAGAAATATTTCTTTCTATTTGAGGGAATGATGAAATTTATCCTCCATTACCATCACATAGAGCTTTGTCACTCTTTCACTATCCCTGATTCCAATCTCACCTCCGTCCAATGCACAAGAGTCATTTTCAATTCTCTGATGTAAAACAATCAAAAACCTTTCCCTAACTTGCCTTGACTGTAGGATGACCACAGGTTGACACCCAGTGCTATTTCTGATCAGAACCCTTCCTGCTTTTCCACACTCATTTTCCTTCACTGAATTCCACATTCATTTCTTCAACACAAAAACCAACAAAACAAAACAACAAATACTGCTTTTGATCGTCTTCACATACAATGCTTGATTAATATTTTTTTAATTGGTTAGATTGCCCCCACACCATTATTATCCTCAAAAAGTGTGGAGAAAGGGGCTTACTACATCTTGGCACATGCCCATTCTACTCTCCAGCCATTTCCTCAGAACACCCCCAGGGGTACTATTTATCTCTGTAGCCCCTGATACTGCATAGAGAATTTGTGCTTCAGGATGGGAAATAAGGTTTAAAGTTTTTTTTTCCTCCCAAATTATAACAAGGTCAGGCATGGTGGGTGCATGTCTATAATCCCTGCAACTCAGGTAGCTGACACAGATGAATTATAAGTTTGAGGTCAGCCTCAGCAAATTAGTGAGGCCCAAAGAATTAATTTATTGCCCCAGAAGAATTTACTAGATTGTCTATTTTTCCTCCTTAATTTGAAAAACAAATTCATAAAATAAATGCTTGGATACATGAGTTCTATTAGTGGGTATTATTTCCCATTGATCAATTTGTTTGTTTTTGCATGTCAAATACCAAAGGTTTTTAGTTGTTACAGTTCTTTATCGTGTGTCTTAATACCTCATAGGCCAATCTTTTCTTCTAATATTTATTTTTTTGGTGTAGATGGACATGACACATTGCCTTTATTTATTTATTTATTTTATGTGGTGCTGAGGATCGAACCCGGGTCCTGCCCGTGTTAGAGGAGTGCTCTACCACTGAGCCACAATCCCAGCCCCATAGGCCAATCTTATGGGAGAAAATAAACAATTCTTGTTTTCCCTGTTTAGGTCATCAAGCCATCCAGAATAGAGAAAGTGTCCAGAGATAAGCCCAGAGGGGACAACAGTGCAGGATGTCTTGAAGTTCAGAATTCAATTTCCATGTCCCATGTGAAAGGCAAGTTGGATGAAGAGGGTAGCTGAGACAGATGAATTATAAGTTTGAGGTCAGCCTCAGCAAATTAGTGAGACCCAAAGAGTTAATTGATTGTTTCAGATTTTCCTTCTGAAAATATGTTTGACTATGGATTCTTCATGGATTGCCATAAACTACTCACATCTAACTAAAAATATTATATGATATGTGGATTCTTGATGTGTGCATGATAGACTAACAATAAGATCCTTAGATTGTGAGCTCTACCTACTCATTCCACCAACATGCTTAGCCAAAAGTTATAAAACTAAAATATAGCTGCCTATGGTCCTTAATCCCCAGACATTTTGTTTAAGTCACTTTGTTTATTAATGAAAACCTGTCTTCTTCCCTACACCAATAACTGATGAGAACACATTTTATTAAGAGACTCAAATATATGTTCTTTATAGGATTTAAGAAGCCATAAGTGAATGGTAATTATACTTCACATATGTATAAAATTTCAAAATACATTCTACTGTCATGTATGCAAAAAAGAACAAATTTTTTTTAAAATAACCCACTATTTAGCTACTAATATTTCAGCATTTAAACTTCCTTAGAATAACTCATGTTTTATATTTGTCACAATACTTACACTGTACATGAAGAACACAGTTATAAACACATATCTCAATTACATTTATTTAGTTTATTTACTTTTAACAATTACTCCTAGATAACCCAGAATGACCAAAATTCCAGACAAGAATAGTCAGTATTTTTTAAGCTCTTTTATGTTTTCTTTTCTTTTCTTTTTTAACATTTAAATGAGTTTGGAACTTAATCTCAGATATTTGCCTTCCAGCTAAGACTGACTGAAATTATAAACCCCCAAATGATCATAATTTTTTAAAAATTATCTGTTCTCTTTTATTAGTTCATTATAGTTATTTAAATTATCTTAAAGGTGTTTGAAAGAAAACTCTCTTTTATATGTTCCAATCAGACATAATTTTAAGTTAGGTGCATAAATGAGAAGTAAATTTTTAATGTTTTATATTAGTGCACATAATAGTGGGTTGGTTTTGAGATAATCATACAGTGTGGAATAAAATTTTCTTCATTGAAGTCCTCTCTACTTTCTCATTCCCTGTCCTTCTACCCCCACACACTTTTTTCTATTTTTTTGATCTTCCTTATATTTATTGTATTGTTATATTTGGGCTTTATAGGTATACATGCAAGTAAAATTCACTGTAGTATATTGACATATGCACAGAGCATAATTTGTTAAGTTTCATTCCATGGTTTCTCCCTTTTCCTGTCTCTCCTCCTACTCCCAATTCTGTACCTATACTCCATTAGCTCCTTTTTATTTTCATGGTGTCCCACTCTCTTTCCCTCCCCCCGCTTACTTTCTTCTTTGGGAGAAATGACAGAAAACATTCAACACTTAGCTCTATGAGCCTGGCTTATTTCATTTAGCATGATGTTCTCCAGTTCCATCTACTTATTGGCAAATGCCATAATTTTATTTTTCTTAACAGCTGAGGAAATTCCATGTGTCTATATACCACATTTTCTTTATCTGTTGATAGGCACCTGGGCTGGTTTCATAACTTGACTCTTATGAATTCACTGCTCTAAACATTGAGGCCCCTGTATGACTATAGTATGCTGATTTTAGTTCTTTATGGATAAATATAAAGACATGAAATAACTGCATCATGTGGTTGTTCCATTTCTAGTCTTTTTGGGATTCTCCATAGTGCTTTCCAGAGTAGATATACTAATATATAACCCAGCAACAATAAATGAGTTTACACTTCCCCCCACTTCCTCCTCACCATTTATTAATATTGTATTCCAGCATTTATTAAGATTGCCATTCTAAATGAAGTGAGATGAAATCTCAATGTACTTTTGATTTGCATTTCCCTGATTGTTAGGAATATTGAACATTTTTTTCTTGTATTTTTGGCCATTTGTATTTTTTTCTTTTGAGAAATGTCAGATCAGTTATTTTGCCATTTATTGATTAGGTTATTTGGGGGTTATTTTAGTGTTAAGTTTTTTTGAGTTATTTATATATTCTGGATATTAATCCCTTATCAGAAGAGTAGCTGGCAAATATTTTCTTACATTCTGTAGGCTCTCTCTTCATGTTTCTTTCTTTTGTTGGGCAGAAACTTTTTTAAAAATTTGTTTTAATTGGTTATTTGTGACATTTAAAGCACTTTAATACATCAACATAGGTGGAGTATAATTTCTCATTCTTTTAGTTGTACATGTTATAGAATCCCACACAATATTTTCTTTATCCATTCATCTGTTGAAAGGCACCTAGGTTGGTTCCAAGTTTAGCTATTGTGAGTTGAGCTGCAATAAACATTGGTGTGGATGTATCAATGTAATATGCTGATTTTAAGTCTTTGGTTATAAAACAAGGAGTGAGATAAGTTGTTCAAATGATGGTTCCATTCCAAATTTTCTGAGGTGTCTCTATACAACTTTCCACAATGGTTGCACCAATTTTCATTCCCACAAGTAATGTCTGATTTTACCTTTTTCTTCACATCCTTGCCAATGTTTATTGTTTCTTGTATTCTTGATAATTGCCATTCTGACAGAGGTGAGATGAAATCTTAGAGTATCTTTGATTTGCATTTCTCTAATTGCTAAAGATGTTGAACATTTTTCATGTATTTGTGATTGATTGCATTTCTTATGTGAAGTGTCTGTTGATTTTCTTTGCCCATTTATTGACTGGGTTATTTGTTATTTTTTGGTGTTAAGTTTTTTGAGTTCTTTATATATCCTGGAGATTACTTCTCTCTCTGAGGTTCATGTGGTAAAGATTTTGTCCCATTCTGTAGGCTCTCTCCTTGTGTTATTGTTTCCTTTGCTGCAAAGAAGATTTTTTGTTTGAATCCATCCCATTTGTTGATTCTTGATTTTACTTTTTGTGTTTTAGGAATCTTGGTAAGAAAGTCATTCCTAGGCTGAAATGACGAAGATTTGCACCACCTTTTTCTTCTTTTAGGCACAGGGTTTCTATTCTAGTACTTAAGTCTTTGATCCAGTTTGAGTTGAGTTTTGTTCAGGGTGAGGAATAGGAGTTTCAATTAATTTCATTTCCTTTCATGCATCTTGATTATATGTATCCCCCCTCCCAAAATTTTTGAGGTCATTGTGAATGGAATTATTTTCCTGATTTCTTTCTTATCTGGTTTATTATTCAAGTATAGGAAAGCTATTGATTTCAGTATGCTGATCTTGTATTCCGCTGCTTTGATAATTATGTTTATCAGCTCCAGAGGCTTCTGATGGAGTTTTGGAGTCTTGTGGGTATAGGTTCATGTCACGAACAGAAATAATTTGACTTGTCTGTTTCCTATTTGTATCTCTTTAATTTCCTTCATTGGCCACAGTGCTAAGACTAGAGTTTCAAGAACTCTATTAAATAAGATTGATGAGCAGACATCCTTGTCTTGTTCCTGATTTAAAGAAAACATTTTCGTTTAAGTAAGTCCCATTTGTTTATTCTTGTTATTAACTCTTGGGCTATGGGCGTCCTATTAAGGAATTTGGAGCCTGACCCCACAATATGTAGATCGGAGCCAACTTTTTCTTCCATCAGGTGCAGGGTCTCTGCTTTGATATCAAGCTCCTTGATCCATTTTGAGTTAACTTTTGTGCATGGCAAGAGAAAGGGATTCAGTTTCATTTTGTTGCATATGGATTTCCAATTTTCCCAGCACCATTTGTTGAAGATGCTATCCTTCCTCCATTGCATGTTTTTAGCCCCTTTATCAAATATAAAAAATTTGTAATTTTGTGGATTGGTTTCTGTGTCCTCTATTCTGTACCATTGATCCACCTGCCTGTTTTGGTACCAGTACCATGCTGTTTTTGTTACTATTGCTTTGTAGTACAGTTTGAACTCTGGTATCGCTATACCTCCAGATTCACACTTCCTGCTTAGTATTGTTTTTGCTATTCTGGGTCTTTTGTTATTCCATATGAATTTCATGATTGCTTTATCTATTTTTTTCTCAGCAAGAGAAACAATAAGAGAAGTAAATAGGGAGCCTACATCCTGGGAACAAATCTTTACTCCTCACACTTCAGATAGAGCCCTAATTTCCGGAATATACAAAGAACTCAAAAAATTAAACAATAAGATAACAAATAACCCAATCAACAAATGGGCCAAGGACCTGAACAGAGAATTCTCAGAAGAAGACATACAGTCAATTAATAAGTACATAAAAAAATGCTCACCTTCTCTAGCAGTCAGAGAAATGCAAATCAAAACCACCCTAAGATACTATCTCACTCCAGTAAGATTGGCAGCCATTAGGAAGTCAAACAACAATAAGTGCTGGCGAGGATGTGGGGAAAAGGGTACACTTGTACATTGCTGGTGGGACTGCAAAATGGTGCGGCCAATATGGAAAGCAGTATGGAGATTCCTGGGAAAGCTGGGAATGGAACCACCATTTGACCCAGCTATCGCCCTCCTCGGACTATTCCCTGAGGACCTAAAAGAGCATGCTATAGGGATACTGCCACATCCATGTTCATAGCAGCACAATTCACAATAGCCAGACTGTGGAACCAACCTAGATGCCCTTCAATAGATGAATGGATAAAAAAAAATGTGGCATCTATACACAATGGAGTATTATGCAGCACTAAAAAATGACAAAATCATTGAATTTGCAGGGAAATGGATGGCATTAGAGCAGATTATGCTAAGTGAAGCTAGCCAATCCTTAAAAAACAAATGCCAAATGTCTTCTTTGATTTAAGGAGAGCAACTAAGAACTGAACAGAGGGAAAGAGCATGAGGAAAATATTAACATTAAACTGAGACGAGTGATGGGAGGGAAAGGGAGAGAGAAGGGAAATTGCATGGAAATGGAAGGAAACCCTCATTTTTATACGAAATCACATATACAAGGTTGTGAGAGGAAAGGGGGGGAAGGGAGAGAACAGAACAACAACAGATGAGGTAGAGAGGGAAGATGAGAGGGGAGGGGAGGGGGAATAGTAGGGGATAGGAAAGTCAGCAGAATACAACAGTCAGTAATATGGTATTATGTAAACATTGTGAATGTGTAACTGATGTGATCCTGGAATCTGTATTTGGGGTAAAAATGGAAATGCATAACTCATTTGAATCAAATGTATGGAAGATGAAAATAAATAAATAAATAAATAAATAAATAAATAAATAAATAAATAAATAAATAAAAAAGAAACATATGGAAAGGTAATATGAACTCCTATGTGAATAAAAATTCTAACAAACAAATATGCAGCTATTTTGTAAATAATTAGTAAAATTTGAAGATGCATGGAATATTAACTGAAATCAAGGAATTGTTAATTTGCTTGTCATGATAATTTTACACTATATTAGATATGTCCTTAATTTTAGAATTGCATAATAAAATCTTTGGGAAATAAAAAAAAAAGAAAACATTTTCATCATTTTTTCATCCAGCTTGATGTTGTTGCTTTGCATTTGTCATATGTATCTTTTATAATGTTGAGGTGAATTCCTTTTATCCTTAGTTTTTCCAGAGTTTTTAATATGTATGGGTGCTATATTTTGTCAAAGGCTTTTTCTAGCTTAATTATTGCTGTTAATTCTATTTATGTGGTGAATTTCCTTCATCCATTTGTGGTTGTTGAACCAACTTTGCATTCCTGGGATGAAATTCACTTGATTATGAAATTCACTTGATTATGAAATTTACTTGATTATTCACTTGATTATTTTCTTGATGTGTTTTTGAATGTGTTTTTCTAATATTTTATTAAGGATTTTTGTGCTTATGTGATCATGAATATTGGTCTGCAGTTTATTTCCTTGATGTATTTTTGTCATGTTTTGACACCAGTATGAGATTGTCTTTATATAAAAAAATTGAGAGTGCTTCTTCCCTTCCTATTTCAAGGAATCATTAGAGGAAGTTTGGCATTATTTTTTGTTGTTGTTGTTTTTTGGGTTAGTGGGTGGGTGGCCATGGATTGAAGCCTGTGTGCTTAACCACTAAGCAAATTCCCAGTCCTTTTTTACTTTTTATTTTGGGACAAGGTCTTGTTAAGTTGTATGCAGTCTTGTTATACTCCTGAGGTTGGCTTTGGACTTGCGATCTTTTTGCTGCATCCTCCCAAGCTGCTGGGATTATATATGTGCAGTACTGCATCCAGTGTGTGTTTTTCTTTTCAGTGGAGGGGCACTAGTTCATCTTTAAAAGTTTGAAAGTCTCAGCTGAGAATCCATCTGATCTTGAGCTTTCCTCTGTTGGAAAAATTTTACTTGCTGCTTCTGCCTCACTGCTTGATATTGGTAGATTAAGATTTTCTACATCTTCATGGTTCAATTTGAAAAGATCATATGTGTGCAGAAGTTTGTCAATATCTTCTAGGTTTTCCTATTTATTGGAGTATATATTTTTAAAATAATTTCTAATGATGCTGTAGATTTCAGAAGTGTTTGTGGTGATATCTTCTTCTTCATTTTTAAGTTTGATGATTTGGGTATTCTCTATCTTTTGGTTGGGGATACTGAATCTTATTTATCTTTTGAAAGAACCAACTCTGCACTTCATTGATCTTTGGTATCTTTTTCCTTATCAATTTCATTAATTTTGGCTTTGATCTGAATAACTTTCTGTCTTCTACTGATTTTGGACTTAGTTTGTTCTTCCTTTTCTGGGGCTTTGAGATGTAACATTATATTATTTTTTTAGGATCCTTCTATTTTTTAATGTAGGTACCCCATTTCAAAAAAATGGCCTGTTAAAATTTTCATCATACTGTCTCAGACATTTTGATATGTTGTATCTCTGTTTTCATTTCCTTCTAACAATTTTTGTTTCTCCCTTGGTTTCTTCTATGATCATATTCATCATTCAAAGCTTATAATTTATCTCCAGATATTGAAATTATTTGTTTTTATCTCATTACTAATTTCTATTTTTTCCATTATGAACTGATAGGATGCAAGGAATTACCTCTGTATATTTGTAATTGCTAAGATTTATTTGGTGTCATAAAATATGGTTCACTTTTGCGAAGGTTACATTTGCAGTTGAGAAGAAAATAAATTTAGATATTAATGTATGAAATATTTTATAAATATCTCTTATACTCATTATATTAATGATATTTTTTAAGTTCTTAAAAGACTTTACTTGGTTTGTGTCTGGATTACCTATCTGTTTGTGTAAGAGATGTGTTGAAGTCATCCCTTATTACTGTACTAGAGTCTATTTTATTCTTTATATTAAGTAGGTCTTGTTTTATGTATGGAGGTGTACAAATTTGGTGGGCATTAGAATTTAAAATAACTACATCTCTTTGTTGAATGATTCTCTTAACAAGTATAAAGTGACCTTCTTTGTCTCTTCTGACTAATTTGGGCTTAAACCTATTTTGCCAGATGTGAAAGTAGCTTCTCTTGCTTTTGTAAAAATTCTTTATTAAATATTTTGAAAATTTCCCACTGAGGTGCCTGAAGTTCTGTATTTACTTTCTATACCAAACTATCCTTCTGTCCCTTACTGTGCCTCTTAGAAGGAGTCAAGAATAGGTAAGTTTCAGCCCAACATTTTTTTTTGTTAATTTTGCCTCTCCAGCTGCTGGAGTCAATTGGATGTGCAGCCTGTTGAACCTGCTCTCAACTTCTCTGCTTACCCACAGTCAGTACAGGGGATACAGAACTTAAAGAATCTTTTACTAGGCTTTTGACCATACCTCTTCATAGTTGTATGTGTGCCTTTGGACCTTTGTTAGGGGTAAGTACTCTGGAGAGATTAAATCCTTGCACCCCTAGGGCAGAGTAGAAATTAAGCTCACCTGGGCATCTAGGACTCTATTGTCTTTAGAGTTCTATTCAGTGTGGATTGATAGACCTCTGGGTGGATGGTGCAAGGCACGGTACCTGTAGCCCATATACCACCCAAATTTGGGTTTCCAAGTCTTCATTCCCAATGTAATTTCGCCCACCTGATCAATCTCCCCTTACCCTTTGCAGTTGATCATTGGTGCCACAAAGCTCTAAAGAAAATTGGATTGCACTCTTCTGTCTCTATTGTACTCAGTCTTTTTTTACCTTATGTACTCCTACCTGCACAAGTTCCCTGATGCTTTTCTGGTGGTCATTCATGTGTCAGTGGCCTTAAAGAGCAAACAGGATACATTTTCTTCTGTATCTCTGTCCCAAATCCCCTTGGATCCACTATTCATGGGAATGCTTTGGGATTGTGGTTTGATAGCTATGCTTTAGGTCATATATAAACACTGGCTGAGACAGATGAAAACATTTGTTAAGGACTCTCAGGTTCCCATAGGAACAAGAATCAGTATAATCCCCTCAAGCTGGGTCTCCTTCTCACCTACAAAGTGAGAAACACAGAGCACATTTTGTGTGCCTTTTTTTCCATTGTGTTTCTCTTTCACATTTGTTTTCCCCTTCCTTTGTAGTGACATAACACCAGTGTAGCTGCAAGATCTTAGTGTAGTTTCTTATATCTTTTGTTCACTGCACTAGAATCTCTGGGATTCTCTAAATCTTGAACATACAAATAATGATTTATAATGGTTTTCTTCATATACTCGCCTCATTATGAAGCCTTATTTCTGTCATTCAAATTCTAAAAAGCAGAGCACAAGGGAAGCTCCTCCTTCCTCTACTCTGCCATCTTGGGAGGATGGCCTCCTAAAAGTAAATTTTTTAAAAAAGGCCATAAAATGTAATCATGGATTCAACAATGTAAAAAATTTAAGGAAGGGGAAAATTCTGTGAAAGGGTGAAGCAGTCACTGAAACCACCACTAAAATTATTCCCAGAGTTCTGGCTGTGGCGGTGTGTGCTTGTCACTCCAGAGACTGAAAAGGCGAAGGTTGGAGTATTGCAAGTTTGAAGCCAGCCTCAACTAAGTAAGGCCCTAAGCAACTTAGTGAGAGCCTATCTCAAAATAAAATTAAAAATGCCTAGCCATTAAACTCAGTGGTACAGTGTCCCTGGCAACAAAAGTTTAAAAAATATGCCTAAGAATTTAAGAGGCAATTTTTTTAAAACTTTTTTTTGTCACTGGTGAAGGGTCAAACATCTACCAGTGATGAGAGAGACTCTCTTTTTTCAAGTTCTTCTCTATCATTGCCTTCATATGAATTCCATAAAGGCTGGAGAAAAGACTGTTAGACAAAAGTGCAAATTTCAGAGTTTTTTACCCAAACATAAATCTTGAATTCAGCCTACTGTCCAAAGATTTCAGTGCACTGAAAATATAAAATTAGATATCTGGCAGTTCTGAAATATCTATCCATCTATAGAACAAAATAAAACCCACAGTTCCTTTTGGAGTTCCTTTACTTGGATGCAGATCTTCAGGATGAAAATGTCTTTCAACATTCCAAGCTTTTAATTGCCAGTAACCAAGACAAAAAATACTATTTTTAAATCATTCAGACCCTTTCTGAGACTTCTTGTGATCAGGTCTCCCTGGCTAGCCTCCTCCTCAGATATTTTTTTTTAAGCTCCCAGATCCCAGGACAAAGGCACAATGCTCTAGATCTGTGACTCACCCTTGCATGCTTCTTTGACCTTCACAGTCTTTCTCTAGATTATCACTTTCTCTAGATTGCCTACTCATGGGCCCAGCACTACTCACTGACCTGTGGATACTTCCAAGCAACAGGCTCCAAGTGGCCACTAAGTTTTCCCACAATGACAAAGGTACAAGGCCACTGAATCAGGCTCTGAAATGGTACTTTCCCTTATCATCTCAGGTCCTGGCATCCTGGGAAATTGCCATTGTTCTCTGCCTCACTCCTTGTGAGTCCAGTATCAAAATCCTGGGAGCCTCTGAGGGAATTGTCCCCTTTAAGTTACCAATTTTATAACCAAAAAAAAAAAAAAAAAAAAATGGGTCCTCATCTTTGTGTATGCAAAACCAAAAAGCAAAACAATGGAGAAATATTTACTATGTTAAACAGGTAAGGAGAGCACTAAGCTTATTTGCAAAACAATGCTCTGCTCAACAAAGAAACTGTGGAATTTTGTTTGTACAGCCTACACAGATGCATATGCAAAATCATGTGGCAATCTTTGCTAATCAGCTTTCCATCAGCTTTCACATAACTATGAGCCTCCCATTGTAATAGGATAATGGTGGAGAAAAGCTGCTCAGCTCATGACAGCTGAAAAGCAGAGAGAGTCAGAAGGGGCCAGAAACAAGATATACCCTGGAAGGACAGGCCTCTACTGATGAACCTCCTCCTATGAGGTCCCAGCTCCAAAGTTTCCAACACCTCCCAAGAGTGCCATCAGTGGGGGAGAAAACCTTCAACCGTTGAGACACTAGGGGACATTCCAGATCCAAACTCTAACAAGGAAGGACACATTTGTGAGCATGTTCAGTTAAGGGTCACAGATAATAGGTTCGATAAGGAAAAATGGTGGACCCAAAACACTTCTTGGCATGCTGATTTCAATTTTATGAGAGAATATTTATTCTCATGTGTTTCTAAAGAGTGTTGGCTGAAATAAATAGAAAGAGGATAATTAGACTGATAGTCCTTCAAAAGTTCAGAAGCTTTCGCCATCCTTAGGATAAAAATTTGCCCCTACAGATGTCTGCCTCACTTGGTGAATAATTGGAAGAAATATCATCAAGAAAGTGAATATGAAGCCTTGGACCCTGTTTCCCACCCTGAACACAACAATTTCCCCAAACCTGGATGGATTCCTTTTGGGAGACACTCAGAGACTGGCTGAAGAGCTTCTTCCTACACCCCATGTAAGTGCAAAGCCAACCATATTAAAGCCAGTAGAAAAAGATTCACACCCTGAGTTCAAAGCTCTTTTTTTCTCCCCTTCTTCCAAATTTCAGGCAATAATTTTATTTTTCACCCCTTGTTTCATATCTTAACAACTCACTATGAAGTTAGATGAAAGCACTAACTTTTTCCTTTTATACCTACCACTTCCAGGCTAAGAAAAAGGTCTCAATTATTAGGCAGTTATAAAAGTTTAAAACATAGACTGGTTGTGGTGGAAAACATGCACAGACCCTCAAATGGCAATCTTCTGAAAAATCACACTTTCTTAGATTCACAGGATGGAAACTCAGTAACCTTAGTACCAAGAAAAGATATTCACAACCCATGTTCCAGAGCTGACCTTCTCAAATATAATGAAATATCATGGTGCTCACCTACTAGAGAATGATATAATAGTCCCTCAAAGTATGCTATAAACCAGGTGTGGCAGCACTTGATTACAATTCATTTCCTTAAGAAGCTGAGGCAAAATTATCACTAGTTCAAGACCAGTCAGGGCAACACAGTGGTAAAATGGCCAAGGTAGGGGTATGGATTAGTGGTTAAAAGCTTGCCTCACAAGTATAATGCTCTTGGGCTTGACCCCAAGAATCACTAAAAAAAAAAAAAAAAGAAACCCTGAAAGTGATAAAAATTAATTTAAAAAATGAAGAAAAGCAGGATAAACTAGGAAACTTTTAGCAGAAACTCTGGCATTTAAGGAGAAAAAGAACTCAAATGATCAACATAGTGATTTTGTACTTTAAGTCATTAGAAAATGATGAACAACCTAAACATAAATTAGCAAATGGATGAAAATAACATAGAGTAAAAATAAAGTCAAAAGTTGGAGTACAATACAAAAAAAAACAACAATCAAAAAAAAAAAAAAGAGCTGGATTTTTTAAGAGATTAAAAAAATTGAAAGTTCCTTAGCTACATTAACTAAGAAAAAGGGAGAATGCTCAAATAATTAAAGTCAGAAATGGATGATATGTTAAAACTTCTGTCACAGAGATGAGAAACATTAAAGAAATTACTATGAGCAATTATATGTCAATAAAATGGATACCACAGAAGTTAATATGCTCTAAGAAACATAGCATGCAAAGACTAAACATGTGAAAAAATAAAAAATCTGCACAGGCCCTTAAATTTTGAAGAGATTTTTGTCAATGGTCAATAACCACCAAAGAAAGAAAATCTCTGGGTGTCCAATGTTTTACTGGACCATTCTACCAAACATTTTTTTTTTATAAATGCCATATAAAATATAAAAAACATAAAAATATAAATGCCATATTTTTTTTATAAATGCCATTTTTTTTTATAAATGCAATATATATAACAGGAAGGAATACTTCCAAACTCACACTACAAGGTCACAATTACCCAGATCTCAGAGCCAGACAGACACTACAAGAAAAGAAAAGTATAGACCAACAAATTTTGAAAAATCTGGTGAGAAAATTATCCAAAATTCTAAGAAACTGAACTCAACAATGCATTGTTAAAATTATAGGTCTGGGGATATAACTCAGTAAAAGAATATTCACCTAACTTGTATGAGGTGCTAGGTTTGATCCTCAACAGCACACACACACACACACACACACACACACACACACAAGAAAACAAAAGAAAAAGAAATAAAACAATTCTATATCATGTTCAAGCAGAACTTATTCTTGGAATAAAAAGCTGCTTCAACATATGAAAAATCAATGCAGTGTACTACATTCATAAGAGGAACAACAGAAACCACAAGATTATTTCAGCTGATGCCAGAGGGAAAAGCACTTGACAAAATTCAACATTAATTCATGATAAAAACAATTAACAGACAAGGAGTAGAAGGAAACAGTCTCAGCAAAATGAAAACCATATAAGAAAAGGCTACAGCTGAAGCCAAACTCAACAGTGAAAGACTGGAGGCCTCTCCTCTCAGATCACAAAGGTAGCAAAGATGTCCAGTATTGCCCTTTCTATTCAATGTACTAGAAGTTCTATGAGCAAGTAGGCAAGAGGAAGAAATAACAGACAACTAAATTAGAATAGAAGTAATAAAATTCTATGTTCATGATGATGATATGATTGCACAGGCTAAAAAAAAAAACATAAATATTCGACACAAAATTATAAGAACTAATTTAAAAATTGATCAGAATTATAGGATAAAAATTAATTATGATTCTACTTATACTAATAAACAGTAAAAAAGAGAAATAAAGAAATAAATCTCATTACAAAAGCATCAAAAAGAATAAAATACTTTAAAAACTTACAAGAAGATAAAAAGATTCAAATATTCAAAATTTCAGAACATTGTTGAAAGCAATTGAATGAGACACAAATAAGTATAAGGTATCTTGTGCTCAAAGACTGAAAGACTTTATATTGATAATATTTACATATAACTTACAGTGCTGTACAGAGTCAGTGCAATCCTTATCAAAATCTCAGTTTCATTTTTGCCTAATAGGAAAAAAATATGTGGAATTTCAAGATATTATGAATTGACAAAACAATCTTGGAAAGGAAGAACTAAGAGATCTCACAAATTCTAACTTCAACACTTACAATTCCACAGTAACAAAAAGTGTGATACTGGCATGAATACCAACACAGAGACCAATGAAACAGAACAGTCAGAAATAAATAAACTGATTTGTATATGGGGAAATGGTCTTCAACAAGAGTGTCAAATTATACAATGGGGAAAGTACAGCATCTTCAAATAGTATAGGAAAACTTATTGTTCACATTGAAAGAATGAAGTTAGATCTTTACCTCACACCATATGTAAAAATTAACTTAAAGTAGAGAATAAACAAAAACTAAGGCCTGAAGCTATGTCAATTTTATAAGAAATGATAACTTCATGCTTTGGTCATGGTCTCTAAGATTGACACTAAAAACATGGACAACAAAAGAAAGAAAAGGCAAATATGACTACATCACACATGAAAATGTAAGGCTAGGGATTTTGCCCATTGGGAAGTATGAGCATATCATGTATAAAAGCATGGGTTCAAGCCCTGGTAAATACACAAACAAAAACACACACATACAGACACACACACACACACACAAACACACACGCGCGCGCGCACACACACACACACACACACACACACACACACTACTCATTCTGTTTCTCTAGTTGAATCATTATTTATACATATTTTTCTGTCTCTTCTGGGCAAAAGCTTTTGGGTTGGACACAGGATAGTTATACAAAATTTATGTCAAAATATGACTTTGCTATTGTCTTTATTTGAAGAACTTGCACTTATTTGAAGTATAGCTTCAGAAGATATATTTGAATGTCAAGTTGACATGACAGTCACACCTTTGTTTTTGTAGATATGCTACTAAAGCAAGCACAAACAGCATTCTTATAAAGCGATATTAGGATTAAAACTTCTACCAAGAAATAATTTCACTTGTCTACTGCTAGAAAGAAAACAGTGTGTGCTTTTGGTACAACTAATAAGTTTGAGATATTTAATATGACAGAGAAAATAAGACAAAATATTGGGGGTTGACTAATGTCATCTACAGCTAAACACAATAAGCTACATTAATTAACTCTTGTTGAGTGTGTTACATGTGTCTGTGTATGGTTCATGTGGTAGTACCAGAAAGAAACAAAACCAAAAAAACAGGATTGACCTAAATGAACATATTTTTGGATAAAGAAATAATAGCCCCTTGGCCCACAGAATCCTACCCAGATAACAAAATACCAAAACATGCATGGCCTCTAGTGCTCTTACAGATGAGACCATGAATGGTAAGGAAAACCAAGACTCTAGATTGGGTGACTCACTCATGGAGCAGAAATTAACCAGATCAGAGGAAAACACATCTGATGTTAAAGGATGCTGAAAACATATCCCCAACAATATCCTGGTATTATATTAGTGCTCTATCCTATTCTTTTCTTTTGTCCCATAATGTATTATTTTTGTTTTAGTGGCCCAGTTTCTGTTCCTACTATATAATGCTAGAGTGTTTTACTGATAATTTTGTTCTTAGGTATCTAGGAGAAGAAGAGGTTTGTGTGAATTTTCAAGAAGATTGAAAGGGTTATAGAAATTTGAGCCCTAACTATTTTGGAAAGATGCAGAAGATTAATTTTTGTACTTAAGAGACTGCCACAGTTTGGATCTTGAGAGTCCCCCAAAGGCCCACATGTTCAAGGCTTGGTCCCCAGTGTGGTGCTTTTGGGAGAAGATGAAACTTTCAGAGGTGGGGCCTAGAGGAGAGTCTTTGGGTCATTAGGAGTATACTCTCAAAGGTGAATGATTTTGTTCAGCACATGCTCTCACCATGAAGTGCTGCCTCTCTACAGGCCCAAAAGTTATGGGGCTAAGTGATCACAGAGTGAAATCTCCAAAAGTGTGAGCCAAAGAAACCCTTTCTCTTTATAATTTGATTATCTCAGGTTTCTGTTATAGTGACAGAAAGCTGACAGACATTGATGAAAATTAATAATCCTGACTGAATAGATGGACCATGATCATTTTGATGAGTACAAAATGTTTCTTGTCTATCTTCATAGGGCCAGTCTGGTCAGACTATGTCTTTCAAAAATTGTAGAGTTTACAGTTTTGAATTTAAGCTTTTTTCTGTGACTTTAATCAGCCAGTGAAATATCAGTAGGTAACATTATATATAATAATGGAAAAATTTACCTTTTATTTGGGACTTATTTTCTTTTTACAAATGAAAATTGTATTGGATTTGTGAACTGAAATATAATGTCTGGAGTTCATTCATTATTATGGTACTATTTAAGCAAAAATGATGGATCTACAAATTGCTGTTATATTTTAAAATTCTATCATACAATTGTGTCTTTGAAAGTATTTCTCAAATTTCCAGACATACATTTATTATAATTGCATCTTATAACCCTGTTTTCATCTGAAGTAAGCTTTCTGTGAATCCTGGAAGAAAAAAAAAAACATTTCCTAATTGAAATATTCCAAGAGGCTTGTTCTCCTCTCAGCCTCAAAAATAAACATGTCAGATGCAAGATCCACACCACATCCAGAATCATGGGAAGGGACTTCTCAGGTAAGTACATGCTGTTGAGAAACTGACTTAGTGATTTTGAAATAAAATGTTTGGGAAGCCATTAATTTGGCCTAGACTCCTGCATGGATTCAATAGACCAAATCAACAGGGGGTTCCATTCCATCACAGTAGCTGAGTGCTATAGATCTCATATGGCCCTAAAGGCTATATGATGCAGGCCTGATGCCAGCCTCTGGTATTATTGGGAGGTGATAGAAACTTTATGAGGCAGAACTTCATTGGAGCATGTTAGGTTTTTGAGTACATGTTCTTGAAGGGGATGTTGAGATCCTGACCTTTCTTCTCTGGTCTCTTTTGCTTACTGGCAACAATTATGTAAGAAGTTTTCTACAATCACATGATTCCCACCATGATATTCAACCTAAACCCAGGCCCAAAGTGATGAGGCCAAGAGATCATGGACTGAAACTCCTTTGAAGTTGCTTAAACTCAGGTATTTTGTTACAACAATGGAAAGCTAACACTGAATTTCAGTTCATGTAGGACAGTTTTGAACCACTTAAGCTGTAGCCAAATAAATTTCCTCCATACCTCACTTCTATTTTCTACACAAGCTACCTAATTATGTTGTTGGTCACAGTTCATGGTACCTCTTCTGAATCTTAGGACTGTTTGGAGCTACCAATGAATTATTGCTTTAAACTCTATAGCCATTTTGGGTTTCCCTCAGTACAACAGTGCTGAAAGACATGACCAGTTGCAGGTGGCCAGTGTTAATGGTGAAGATTCCATGCATGGCATGGAATTTATGGGTTTGATTATTTTTAATTCAGATGCCTGCTGCTCTGCAGTGAAAGAAATATTGGCACAGTTCAATAGTCTTGAGGTGCCAGCTGTCCAGAGGAAGAAGAATATATCACATAAATATATAAGTTCCAATTTGCCTGTTGCTGCCCACTTTTTTTCACCTTGAAGAAACTTTTCTGATAATATGTCCCTTTGATGTTCTTCCCCTTAAATAAACCATACAGAGCCCTACTCTTTCTTAGAGATTGGACTCATCATATCTGATCCACTCACCAGGCACCCACTGTATTTCCTTGCATTTTGTCATTATTTCTAAATATTATTTTAGACTTCTAATTTCCTAGCAAGCTCACTCTTCCATGTGGTTATATGATCCCTCATTTTTTCAGGACCCAGTGACAATTTGGTGCCTGAACAGGGATCTGTCCTTGAGGCATTCAGAATGAGAAATTTCAGATGAGCTTGGCCACTCTTCATAAAAGGGATGCCACATCACTTTTGAAATATAGAGACTGGTGGAGTAAATTATTTAGTCAGCCTGGTATAAAACTTGCAATATTTTCTGAAACTATAACTATGAAAAGAAAGTTCTTTTATGTTTAGGATGAAGAAGTCACAGTTGTTGCAGCTTTTAGAATTTGCTTTTTAAACTTGTCTTTGTTTCTTTAAGAAATAAACCGTAGATGTAGATTCTTGGGAGGCACTTGGTACCACTGACCAAGTGACTGGACAAAATACACATGGGAGAGTTTATCTTGTGGTTTAGAAACTATCTTCACTCACCTTGTAATAGCATACAATGTTTGGTTTCTATTTCAGTTTCTGAGTTTAAAGGCTACAAAATGTTAGCTAAGGCTCTTCAGCCTCTGGCATTTTCTCTAGCCCCTCTCCTTCTCAGCAACAGTCTTTGTCTTCTGAGATTTGTCAGGAGAAAGAGGAGTAAAAAGCTAAAATTTGGGCAATTTCTTTTAGAAAAGAACTTTTCAACCTTTCTTGAGATAAAACCCCAGAAGGTAATATTTTAATGGTGATTTGGCCAGAAACTGCTGGGTGCTGCCTGTTTGTAAAAACAAATCAGAGGGCTGGGATTGTGGGTCAGTGGTAGAGTGCTTGCCTGGCATGTGTGAGGCCCTGGGTTTGATTCTCAGCACCACATACAAATAAATAAAATAAAGGTCCATCATAATCATCATCATCAACAACAACAACAACAAAAAGCAACCAGAGCTTCTGCCTTGATCCTGCAGAATTGACAACCATGCTGGTTTGTTAATAAGCCCCTCTCTAATTCTACAGTTTCAGGAGAGAGAAATGGAAAGATTCTAAATTTAAAAGTTTTTTTTTTTTTTTAAACAAAAATTTTCATAGCCTTTTGCATTCTTTGGATGTCTGGTCTTCTAAAATTATTGTATTTTTCTAATCAGTTTTATTTTATCTAACTATGGAGGTGTTTTGCACTCTTTTTGTTTAAAGTCCAATTTCAAGAGAGGATGATGCTGCAAGTGTGTCTGGCAGTCGTGGGGAGAAAGCTGGCCAACCTGAAATCATATTTCAGTGTTTCCATGATTGCCAGATTTTAAACCTGACATTTCCATCTGTACAATTTAATTCTACTTTGAGGTCATAATGTAAAATTCTGATTGGCTTTATTTTAATTTCTAAATCAAAAAAACACATTGATAAAAAACTATACCATTACTTCCAACCTATGGAGTTCTATCTGAAAAAGTTATATATTTTTTTTTTGTTTATTTGTCTATTTTGTGTATGTATGAACACACGCTCTAGTATTTGTGCTATGTTTGTATGTATGTGAGATTAAAAATTGGCATATAGAAAAATGAGTGCTCATAATTTAAAATTTAAAAAAAATGTATCCAAATATATTTTAATTAATTCAAGTAACTTACAAATAATTTCCATTTAACCTGGGTAAACAGATAAATGTGAAGATGGATTTAACATTAATGACTCACAAGTTTTTTCCAGGTAGTCAGATAATTAAAAAACTGCTGATTAATGTGAAATATCTGAAATATACTATACATTGCATCTAACAATTTTCTTCAACAGGAAAGAGATGTTTAATATTATTATCTACCTTTGTTTGATGTCTTGGCTTTTATTTTTTTAAGAATAAGATAAATTTAAGATAAATGGGATTAATTTTACATGTTTTTATTAAAGAATATACTTATTAATTTACAAAGTTAAAGTGCTAAATATCATCTATAAATATAGAAATATCAAGCAATCTTAACTAAAAGATATTTAAATGTTACAATGTTTATAATTTTGTTAATATATAATGGTCTAAAATTCCTTTGTCTTTTAGGTTTTCACTGATAAAGGATTTGCTGCGAATTCAGCTTCTGGTAAGGTGTGATTTATGGACAAGGGTCTAAGAAATTTTTCTACTGGTAAAGTAAAACTCTGTGAATGTCTGGGTAAATTTAAACAAAATTGGGACAAAACAAATTTCAAACAGTTTGCATGTAATTATATTGCTTATACATATTTAGCACAATCAGCTAAAGTTGTTTAAACCTTTTTCCTCTTTTAAAAAGACAAGTTTTTTCTCTTTTTCACATGTATTGATAGGCCCTTTTCTCAGACCCCTGTTAACTGGGGTTTTTAAAAATGAGAGAAGAGAGAAATGCTAAAGCAATAATATACTTTCATTCTAATAAAATAGCTTTTAGTGTGTATTAAGTTTCATTAATAACACACACAAAATACCAGTCTTAAGGGAATTTAAGTTTGTACAATCTTGGTTGAACAGTAACTGTTATTTTAAAGTATCTCATTACATTCCAGTTTTCAAATTGAAAGATATGGAAAATAGGCATCAGGATATTTCCCTAATCTACAATTGTTTCAGCACTGGCCTTGTTTATGGTAATTGGAGCTTTTGTTAAGTGTGAGGAAAGGGAGAAAATAAAAATGACAGAACACAAAAGAACTTGCACCTGACTGTCCCTTAACTCCCTACCCTAATGGATCTGCTGATCCCAAAGCTTAGTAAACCTTAGGAACCTCCCTACCTGACCTTCTTTCCCACCCTAATGAATCAGTTGACCCCAATAAACCCCAGGAATTTCCTTTCTGCCCCACCCAAAATGAGGCCTGTAAAATTCAGTCCCTTGTCTTGTCGCAGTAGGTTTTTTTCTGGCCAGAAGATGAGCTTTGGGTGTTTGATTGACTCCTTGCTGAATAAAGAGCTTTCTGATCCCAGGTTGGCTTCTTGTCTCCATTCTTTGTCCTTACAGTTTCTGGTTCCCTTACTGGGAATCCACCAAAAGACTCTTTGTGCTTACACAAATTTTTCTTTAAAAGCTAAACTTAGTTAATATAAAAACATAAGTGCAATTGTGATACTTTGATTGACTTCTAATTTACTAAATAAGTTTTTATTTCCCAAGTATATGTCTTTAAGCCATAAAATTGGTAAGAACATTCTGCTAAGCTGATGCCTCCAATCTAAAGTTTTCTACAACAGTGCTTTCTTACAAACTTATATAAAATAACAAATTAATTAGAGGTTTAATTATGTCATTTAATATTTTGTGATTCAATAACTTATAAAATTTTAATACTATCTACCATGAAAAATAAACTTTGTAAGCACAAAGGGGATTCCAGTGAGTTCCCAGTTAGGGAAGTAGAAAATGTAACCACAAAGAATGGAAGCAGGAAGCCCACCTGGGATCATCAAGCTCTTCTTTATTTAGCGGAAGCATCAATCCAACACTGCAACTCATCTCTGGGGCAGAACTGGGCCAACACAAGATTTCTGAGTTTTCCTACATTATCGCCTCAAATCTCAGTCAGAGGTAGTAGCAGGGAACACATCATAGGGTCACTTATGTAACCCCTATTGTGGGAGGGTGACTTTGCAGAGACCCGAAAAACCCTGGACACCTATATGGGCCATGCTTGCCACCAACCTCTTCCAGCTAGGACACCTAAGACCGAGTCCAGATCTGCCTCCCTCTAGTTCAAGATACTTTTGACAAAACCCTACCCTGACACACAGAGATCCCCTGATGAAAACTGTTGAGTGCCACAGACAAGTCAAGATGGAACTTGGCACTTTTCCAGGAGGAGTGGTTTGAGAAGTAATGCCAGTGAGCCATTAAGATGATGGAGATTCCTTAATGATTGACTGATGTATCTAGATGATGTTAATCGAAACAAGCTGTGTATAATGAGTTAGGTATAAATACCTCTGCTGTCTGTAGTAAAGTGGCTCCTACTGTATCAACCTTAACAAGTTGCTTGTCACCCCCGGGGTTTTTGTGCCCAGCCAGACTGAGGCAAATGGTGGCCCATACTGGGAGCCCTGGGATGCTTGGGAGTGAGTGACAAGGTAGGCTGCCTGTCCTAGGAGATAGATGGGACAGGAGCAAAGCTACTCATCCCTGGAAGCAGAGAAGGCAAGAAGAAGGATGGCCATCTCAGGAAAATGGAGAGGATTGATACAATATGTTTGTGTCTTGTTTTGTCTTGGTGTGTTGTATTGTCTTTGTTACAAAAATATGAAAGGGGTGTTAAGTAAATTGCTAAGGGAAGGAGTCACTCCAGTGGAACCAAGAACAGTTAGGGCATGCATTGATAAAAGCCCAGGAACTCTAGTCAGAAAGAGGAAGAAAGTTCAAAGGAGGAAGGACTATCAGGGAAAAAGTTGCAACAAAAGGCTACTACTAAATACTTTTCATCACCAGAGGGTGCGTGAAGCAGTGCGGTGGGGTGGCTGCGCTGTTTCCACGACAGGCTCACCGATGCAGTGGGGACTTTCCAGCTGGTGGCCCTTTCCTGCCCCCCACCATGGGACTGCTGGAGGACACTTCAGCTGGCAGCAGAGGACGGCGCCCCTGAAGTTTGGTTATTTCCAATGTAAATAACTACAATGGTTCTCTCATACCTGGAGGCTAATGAATAATGAGCACCATTAAGGCCTATTTTAAATGTAATAAACCTTGAGATAATGTACTAAATTATTCAGAAGGTTGTTTTCTTAGTGCCTTCTGGAATGTGCTACAGGATTTTCTTTAGCCATCATTGCCGGAGTTCCTGCCTTCATCCCAGTGCCAGTGAGGACGAGGGTGGAGGGATTTCCAGTGTTGCTGAGAACTGGATGAGACTTCAGATCATCATAGCTATTGCTGTTTCTGCTGCTACAGCTTAAGCTAGCTGTCTGCAGAACTTACCTGGACTGTGAACTTACCTGGACTGTGATTTAATTAATCTATTGAGCTTTGAACTTACCTGTACTGTGAACTTACCTGGACTGTGATGTAATCTATTGAGACAACAAATTGTAATGGTGCCAGGGTATCTTTGCTGATGGTGTCATCTGTGGTACAATTCTTTCAAGGGCTTCTTACTTGGAGCTCTCAATTGGCTTGGTATCGTGGCATTTTGTATCCTCCCCTTCTGCTTGTAGCAGATTATTTATGATGTTTGTGTAAAAACCACTATGGTCATTATCCACAAGTGTGGCTGAGTGTGTTGGGCTGGTAGTCCAAAGACGGGTAAGATCCAATTACAATGGAACCAACCTAAGACAGGAGGCTGACGATTTGAGATCAGACCATTCAATGACGCTAAGGACCATATGTAGTATTAGACAACCTAAAAAAAGAAAGATGCCTAAGCCACATACTTGTTGTTTAACTAAACAAAAGGGGGAGATTTTGAGGGTCACAGACAAATCAGAATGGCACCTGGCACTTTGCCAGGAGGAGTGGTTTGAGAAGTAATGCCAGCGAGCCATTAAGATGATGGAGATTCCTTAATGACTGACTGATGTATCTAGATGATGTTAATTGAAACAAGCAGTGTATAATGAGTTGGGTATAAATACCTCTGCTGTCTGTAATAAAGCGGCTCCTGCTGTATCAACTTTCACAAGTTGCTTGTCACCCCCTGGTTATTTTGCCCAGTCAGACTGTGGCAGGAAATGGGCCCTGAGCCTTTGCACTGCCCCTGCCTCAGGAACCCCTTCCCAGCAGAATCCCAGGGCCTGTCACAGATGATGGCCTGAAAAACGAACCTGTGCAAAAGAACATGCATGTTACAAACATCAAACATGGAAATAACACACCACTACACATGTTCTAGGTAGGAAAATTAACAGGATATTTGGAACAACTTAATGACAGTAGATTTGACATTTTTTCACAAATATATTCTTGAAATAATTCAACTTTCTCAAAATGGCTCAAGGAGAACCAGGTGTAATCATTGAAAAATATGAAATCAATAGCAAAAATCTTCCTACAAAGGTGAGATTCAGTCACTGGAAAATCCAAAAATTTAATAGTGGTGTGCATGTAATTTTGCACAAGATTTTAGAAAATACTAAGAAAGGCAACATACCTGATTCACACTAGGGCTAAGTTAGCATGACCCAAATCCCTGAACACAGTGCCAGCAAAAACCTGAGTTTGAGGTAATTCCTGAAACAGGTGCAAAAATTTTTAATAGAAATATTAAGGACCTTAACCTAGCAACACATAAATAGCATACATGTATCATGACCTACCTGGGTTTCTCCAAGAACACTATGATCTTTAAGAAAAATCTATGCAAATCAATATATGACTAGGTTATATTCTTGAATAAATAAAAAAATTGTTTTAAAATTTAAAATCTATAGGAAGGGAAGGTACAAAAAAATTCAGTTAAGAATTTCTCATAATATTAGAGAAAAAAAAATCTTTTCCTCCGTGTTCAAATGTAACCATCACTAGTTTAGTGTATATAAGTCCAGTCCATGTTTTTGTATTTTTACTGGGTGAATGCATATGTGTGAATTCAGTATAATTATTATTGTTTCAACCCCTGTTTCATTTTTACAGTCATCATACTATAAAACTGGTTTGAAAACATCATATTTCACCACACAGTGTCATATAGCACACCCTTATAATAATGTAGTACTAGTATATTATTTTTAAGTATGCTCTGCTTGTAGCTTAGATCATAAATGTCCCTTAAAGCTACATGGGGCAAAGGTTTAGTCCCTACTGTGGTGACACTTGGATATGGTTGGATATTTAAAAGGTTGGGCCTAGTCGGAGATCTTTAGGTCATTGCAGACAGGCCTTCAAGCAGATTGTAGGGCCCTGGCCCCTCCTTTTTTCTTCCCCTCCACTTCCGGGTCATGTGGTTGACAGTTTTAATCTACCTTGATGTGCTGTCTCCCCTTGGGCCCAAAGCAAGGGGACAACTTACTAGGAACTGAAACCTCCAAAAACATATACCAAGCCTGTAGTGATGGACAACAGCTATAATCCCAGCAACACAGGAGGCTGAGGCAGGAGCGTGACAAATTCAATGCCTATTTGCAACTTAGTGAAAACATGTCTCAGAAAATAAAAATGGCTGATAATGTAGCACAGTGGAGAGGACCACTGGATTCAACCCCTAGACCACAAAAAATAAATAAACAAAATAAAGAAAAATAAGCCTTCTCTCAGGTATTAATTATAGTGCTGGAAAGCTGACAAAAACAGAGAACTTGATTACTTTATGAGCCTTTTTATCTTGGGATTCAGTGTTCTGCAAGAAGAGATAAAAATGTTTTTTAAAAACATCAAAGAGTAGAATCACTAGGCATCTTCAAGTTCAATAAACATTACAACACACTGTCCAAAGTGATTGTGCAAACTTTTTTCATTTTTCATGTTAGAGAGTTGCTATTTCCCCACCTGCTTTCAGTCTCATTATAGGAAGAAAGATATTTTAAAAATTAATATTTGTATGTTACACACCTTGGAAATTCATGGAAAACATGCTTTACTGTGCAATATAATTAGTATTCATAATTTCAAAGACATAAAATAGAGACACATGACAAACACAGCATATGAGACTCTTCACAATGGTTCCAACAGGGTGTGCAAGGTGCAAGGACCACAAGTGCAAGTGTTTTTCACTACTCCAGGTGTTGGTTAAATGATCATAATCAGTATACACTGTTTTGTAATTAAATATTGTCAGAGAAAAATGGAAAGAGCTACCAAAGAGAGCTCTAGCTTGTTCTGCTTGTACACAAACACCTCAGTAATCAACTGGGAAATTCAGGAGGAGTTGCTCCTCTCTTCCACTGGCGCTGTGTAAATGGTGCCCCCAGTGGTCTGAGGGATGTATCCTGCAGAGCTGTGTTGGTAGGAGCTGTGAGAGAGACAGGAAACTCTCTTGAAAACTTTAAAGTGTTCTAAGTCATAAAGCCCAAAATTATGAAAATGTTTTCAAAAGTGGGAGTTTCCCAGATACCTCCCACTTTGAAGTCCTGTGTCAAAAACTCAAACCAACAGTATCCAAATATTCAACTGGGCACCCTTTAGATGTTTTTGACCCACATGCCCAGGTGACTGTCAAAACACTCTGGATTCCCAAAGACGGGTTCTCAGGCCAATGCAAGTGCCTCAGGGAATCTTGTGATTGCAGGATCTGGAGCTGTGATTTCAGTGGAAGCCCTGCCTTCAGTGTGGAATACTCAGGTAAAATTGTGCCTTTTAGGTGGATGGAGGTGTCCATCTAAATAAAGGATAGAGAAAGATTCTGCCAAGAATGGGAATTGGAAATGGAATGACATTTCAATAGACACATGCCTGCCACAGTACACTCCAGGAACATTCACTATGAGCACAGTGGGAGATTTTAGGGCTGGAGGAGACTTTTAAAGGCAAAAGTAAAAGAGAAATAAAACAGATATTTCCAAGTAATAAGTCTTGGCAATAATGGTTCATAAGAAGAGTGATTTGAGTCCAAAATTAAACAGGCAATGCCTGGGCAAACATCCTTACACAAGTTTGTTCTTAGAAGGCTGAATTCTATCAGAATCTTGAGAATTCTTATCAGGCAATACCAGGTGGGATGGCTTCCTTCATAACATGCTAGATTTTTTTTGATTAACACATAAGCAAATCCATTTTGATCCTGATGATGCTGATTACTTTCAGAGAGTCCAGGCTGTCCTGCAAGGCTATGCTGTGTCCTGAAGATGCTGTCCTGGTCTATGGAGAAGAGCGACAGCCTGTGGACCCCTCCACACAAAGGTACTCGAGAGGGTGTTACTTCCAAGGGTGAGATAACGTGTGAGGCAGGGCTGTGACAAATGTGTCTACCTAAAGTACACACTGGTTTTAATGTGGCAAGTGCTGTTTTCTTGCTTGTTGGTTTAGAAGTGCCTGCATAAGCCCAACTTTCTCCAGTGTACTAGAAGGTAGGAACAATCAGAGATCTACCACTGGTGGGTACTGCTGTCCCATCACAGACACTGACAATTTAGGGAGGTGTGGTTGTGTGTGTGTGTGTGTGTGTGTTTATGTTTGCTTGGGGACTGGGGATTATATGAATAATTTGGGGAGTTACCTTTTTTTAAAATATTTTTGTCTGTTTATTTTTGTTGTTGTTTGGGGGTTGTTTTTTGTATTTTTTGGTTTTTTTTTGTTTTGTTTTGTTTTTTGGTATTTTTTATGGAGATATCCTGAACTCAGCATCTTTTATTTTTTTTTAAATATTTTTAGTTGTAGATGGGTACAATATCTTTATTACATTTATATATTATTATATGATACTGAGGATTGAACCCAGTGCCTCACACAGGCTAGGCAAGCACTTTGCCACTGAGCCCCAGCCACATCCCCCTGAACTTAGCATCCATATGTACAAATTCAAGATAGTCCTTTTCCCTGAGCCTTTGTGGTTGAATACAGAATGTCCTAGGATGATAGATCTCTAAAATTGAATGCCATGTTCTCCAGTTATAATTTAAGCCCAGTCATAGCCCTCTTCAGACCCCTCATACCAGAACTGCTGGGTTGGGGACCTGGGCTGCTCTGTAGCACAATGCTGTTCATCATGACCTAACAGCACTGACAGAGAACTGACCTCCATTTGTGGAGGAGATGTAAACTGCATCTCAGAGATCAGGGTATCTCCATTCTTCTTACAATGTGCATCCTGCTGTTGTAGATGGAGGGCACCTAATGCCCTAAGTCCCCATGATTCTGGGACATTAGAAGTGGGTCCTGAAATGGCAGCTTCACTTGGTAATTCTGGGGCTGTTGCAGCTGTGGATTATAATATCCCCAGTCACTCTACTGCTGTCCTTCACACAGACCAGAGAGCTGCTTGTCCTCATGTTGGTGCATCTTTCCCTGCACAATGTTAACTTTGGGCAAAGGCAAAAGCTTCTGTGCTGGCTTTCTCTGTCATGAACGTGGCCTTCTCAAAATGCTGCAAAGATGAAGCAGGATGACAATAGGTGGCTAGAGTGAAGCTGGGAAAAGGTCCACTTCCTCTGGCCCCTTAACCCAGTAAAACACACCTTGGCTCCTTTCTCATGGCTGGGAACATGGAAACACATGAGCCATGCTCTTCACTGGGAAGTTCCCATGTCTACATAGGAACGTAGCCAGTTTCTTCCAGTGGGGCCTGATGGGGATGGAGGGGGCTGTGCAGTGGTGCTGTTGTAAGATTGCATCTTGGCATCCTGGTGACCTAAAACAGGATGACCTTGATCATGGAACTCATGTTGTCTCCTGGCAACAAACATTCTCTGTTTTGCTCTAGGTTGTAGTGTGGATTTTTTGAACCAATTTTAAAAAGAAAGAGAAATTATTTTTAATAAAATATTTTATACTTAAGCTTATTTTCAGTATTATCAGTGATATCGTTCTTGACCTTGAGTAGACACAAAAAAAAAGGCAATTCTTCCAGGGTTCTCCATATAATTGAGGTTGTGAATGGTGCCCAATTCCAAATTCCCAACTGTCTCCAAAGCCTCAGCAGCCCTTCTGTCCATGAGAACCCAGGCTTTTCAAAGTCTCCCAGCAACCTCTCTGCAACCTCTGTTTTAGAATGAACAGACTCCTAGCTGCCCTCCACACATTCCCTCAACTTCTGTATTTTTTCAGGTTGCCCCATCAAGGTACAGTCATGACTCATTGTATTGTAAGAACATTTTAAAATTTGTTGTATTTGAAAGCCACATACAGAACAAACAAGAATTTTCACAACTGCGCAGTGAATTGTACATTTGATTCTAACAAATGCACTGAACAACTCTTGTCTTCATGTTGTTCTCCTGCATCAATTGAGGATAACTGCAATGCCAGCCATAGTCCTCAAGGCTTTGAAGTGGACATATGGAAATGAAAAAAATGCTTTTTAGATTACAAAATCCAATTATCTAGGGTTGTAGAGGGGAACAGGCAAGAGTAGAAGCCTTTTGATATTTATCTTTAGGTTTAGATATAGATTTAGGTTTAGAGCTGGAAGAATCTTCTATACATACTTAGGATTGCTAAATTGTCAAGGTACATAACAAAACTGGTACCTCTAAAAACACACTCTCATTTTCTTTTTTCAACATAATTATACACAGAAAGATGTGGTGCAAGAGACCATAATTTGTCAGCAGTTACACAGCTTTGAGCAAGCAGGTTACAAAAAAATCAAACCAAAAGGCAGGTGCTCCTTTTCTCACAACACAACCTCTTAGGATCCTCTCTCTGATCAAGCTGGCTTCTGATCACATGGGCATTCTCTAAGCACATGTTACTCATTTAAATCCAAATTTTGTTCCAAGTCATTACCTTGTTCAATTATTTTTTTACTTATTTGTAAAACATAATTGATTTGCAAGACATTTGAAATGCTTCCTCTTCACAGAATTTTTATAATACAATAACTTCATTGATTTTGTGATTCCTATATCTTCCAAAGCTGTTCTTATATTCCCTTTCTTATTTTCTCCAAAATGTCCTCCTAGTGTCAAACAACCAACATATTTACTGACCCATGGATAATGACAGAATAGAAATATAGAGAAACCCTCTTCAGTGTATATTAGGGCAATCCTAATTTTGTAAAATTTGGGGGCAACTTTAAAAACAATTTATAAAAATAACTACACCAGAAATTTCAAAGACTATATATTGATTTACGTAACAAATGGCTAAAATGTACCTACTAATGACATATATGGGACATAATCAAACCAAGCCCTTTCTTCTGCAATTAGGCCATCATCTCTTGGAGTTTGGCTGGCATACCAAAATTCATATATCTAAAGTAAAAACTGCTAATGTCTCTGGCATAAAACTGATCAGGACAAAATTGTACAGCCATCTTTTACTTTCCTCATTGAATACCCAACACCTCTGCAAACTATTAGGCCCACTTCAAAATAGTCAATCTTTCTAGTTCTGTAGAATTCAATAGCTGATCAAAGACTGCATAATTCCTATCCTGAATAATTACAAGTGCATCTTAATTGGTGTCTATTCCTAAACTTGCCTCACAATAGTTGATTTTTCCATAAAAAACCATATGATGCATTCACACACACACACACACACACACACACTAAAATGAATACATGACAATATCAAAATTGTCCCATGTGAAGAAATGGCATAAAACTTTTTCAAACAATTTTTGTATTTCTTGTATCATGTACAAAGAGATATGTTAAACAATGGGTTAAAGACCAAACTTAAAAGTATGGGATTATGATCTACAGGGTAGAAAAAAATATTTAGTTAGTTTAAAAAAACTTAAAAATATAAAGAAAGAGACAAATGAAAAATGCCCATCCATAACAGTAATTGAGAATATACAAATAAACCAGCTCCCCTTAATCTCATAGCCAACAGTTAAAATCATTGGGGTAGAGTAGGAGAGGAATAACAATGAATAAAATAGGGAGGAAGTATTGGAATGGTACAAGTATTGATTATTATGAAGATGTTGGTTTTGCTCTGCACAATGACATTCAGAGTGAAATTATCCTTCAGATGGCAACCAAATAAAGGATACTTCAAGTTTTTGGAGCATGTTTACATGACCCTTTCCTAACCCCTCTCCAATGGGTTGGAAGTCTCAAAACACTGGACAGAGGGCTGGGGTTGTGGGTGGGTCAGTGATAGAGTGCGTGCCTAGCATGCACAAGGCACTGGGTTTGATCCCCAGCACCACATAAAAATAACTAAACAAAGCAAAGATATTGTGTGTCCAACTACAACTAAAAATAATAATTAAAAAAACCACTGGACAAAAGAGTTAAGGGTTTATATGGAGGGTTTGTTTGTTTGGTGGTAGTGAGTATTGAAGCCATGGCCTGTGGCATGCTAGGTAGACCCTCTACCACTGGGTCACACTCAAAATAGAAAAAGCTAGAAGGCTGCAGATGTAGCTCAGTGCTATAACACCCTTGGGTTCAATCTCCAGTACAACAACAAAATAAATAAACAAAACTGAGAACATTAAATGGTGTATAGAAGTGTAAATGATAGTATATTTATGAGATTGAAGTTAAGTTAGTAGTAACATGAAAATAAAATATTGTAACTTTAATTTTATTTTCCAGTAAGAAAAATAGCTACAGAATTGGCACAAAAGGAAATGAGAAGAAAGTCAAAACATGCCACTATCAAAAATAAAAAATAAAAAACCAAGACAATGCAGTAGAACAAAGGAGACAGAAGCACACAAATGCACACCCACACATACACATGCATACACACACAGGTGTAAGATACAACAAACAAAAATAGCAGTAGTAGCCCTCCTTCCTCTTTTATCTGCTTCTCTCTCCCTCCAATAGCTTGGTTTTTCAGTATTTTTCAGAAAGGCAGCAGATAAAACTAGTAGGTCCCACTGGCTTTACCAAATAGCATCATCCCAGCCCTTTCTCATTTTCATTTTGAAAAAAAAAAGCTAGAAAAATGCATAATCCCTGCTGCAAAAAAAAAAAACTTATGGGAAATTTATGACATTACCTTGGCAATGATTTCTTAGATATGCCACCAAAAGCACAAATAAAAAAAGGACTACATCCAAATAAAGAACTGTGCATAAAAGGACAAAATGAAAAAATGGTAAAACAGTCTGTTGAATAGGAGAATGCCTTTGGAAATCATATCTGACAAAGTGTTGATATTAAGACATAGAGAACCACAACTCACACAGAACTGCAACTTAAAGTGGGCAAAGGATTGGAATAGGTATTTCCCCAAAGAAGATGAACAAATTGTCATTAAGCATGTGAAAAGATGGTCAACATTACAAACACTCCTTGTGCCTGAACTCTGCCTGGCAGGGAGCCAGGGCTTGGAGATCCATCTGTCCACAAACCAGCAGGATTGGATACCTGCTCTCCTGGCCTCTGGCTGTGCCTCACAGCTGCCCTCCTGCCATCACGGCCCTGCCTCAGGTTTCCAGGCCTCCCCTGTAGAGGCCTTAAGCAGCCTCCCCACCACTCTCCTCACCTCCAGACTCACCAGCCCCCTGTCCCAACTGTAGCCTGGGACTTCCACGTGAAGCTGTGCTTACTCAGCAAAAGTCACTGTGGTCCCACCGCAGGTCAGGCACAGTTCTAGGCACTCGGGAGCCATGAGTCTAGCAGGAAAATAAGCAAGACAATTTTATCATTAGTGAAGGATGTAGTATGTGAGAAGCCAGCATGCACTTTATTTATTTATTTATTTATTTTTATTATTGGTTGTTCAAAACATTACAAAGCTCTTGACATATCATATTTCATACATTTGATTCAAGTGGGTTAGGAACTCCCATTTTTACCCGGTATACAGATTGCAGAATCACATCGGTTACATGTCCACTTTTTTACATACTGCCATACTAGTGACTGTTGTATTCTGCTACCTTTCCTATCCTCTAATATCCCCCCTCCCCTCCCCTTCCCTCCCATCTTCTCTCTCTACCCCATCTACTGTAATTCATTTCTCTTCCTTGTTTTTTTTTCCTCTTCCCTCACAACCTCTTATATGTAATTTTGTATAACAATGAGGGTCTCCTCCCATTTCCATGCAATTTTCCTTCTCTCTCTCCATTTTCCTCCCCTCTCTCATCCCTGTTTAATGTTAATCTTTTTCTCATAAGAGAAATGTAACAGATGCAGGAGTATGAGGGACAATGCGGAACTACCTAAGTGAAATAAGCCAATCCCCAAACCAAAGGCAGAATGTTCTTCCTGATCTGTGCATGCTGACTCTCAATAAGGGTGAGGGGCAGGATACAAGTTCACTGGAGTAGACACAGGGACGGGAAGGGAATGGATGGGGGATGGGAATGGGAATGACAGCGGAGTGAATGGGACAGAACTTTCCTCTGTTCATATATGAACACACACAGTGAAACTCCACATCTGTCCAACCACAGGAATGGGGAGCTGTACTCCATGTATGTATACTATGTCAAAATACACTCTACTGCCACGTGTATCCACAAAGAACAAATAAAAAAGAATTAGAACAAAACAAACAAAACCCCTCAAACTACCTAAATGGTCAGGGTTAGGCCTCATGGAGAAAGTGCTTTTTGAACAAAGACTTCAAGGAGGTGAGAGAATGGGTCATGAGAACTTCTAGGGGAGGCTCACTCAAGGCAGATGGAACAGCTAGTGACAGGGCCACGAGGCAGGGCAAGCCTGCGTGCTCAGAAAACAAGCCACAGCCCGGTGGCAGGGGCTGAGGAAGCCCACCCTGAAGGCAGCCCTTTCTGTTCAGGACATGCCTAGAGGCCCACCCCAACCTCGGAATGCATGCAACAAGATAGTGTTCTTATTGCATATTGATCACTACTCTTTGGACTCCTTGCCAAGCACTGTCTTGCATACTTCACCCACAATCCTGTGCAGTCAACATTTGTGTCCTCACTTTACAACAAATAGGAAGAGGAGCCAGGTGCTGTGGTGCATGCCTGTAATACCAGCAACTTGGGAGGCTGAGGCAGGAGGATCACAAGTTTGAGGCCAGCCTGGACATTTTAGCGATACCCATTTGGCAATAAATAAATAAAATAAAATAAAATAAAATAAAATGGCTGGGGATGTGGCTCAGTGGGAGAGTGTCCAGTATGGCAAAAAGAGTAGAAAACAAAACAAAAACCCAGCAACACTAATAGCTGCTGTTATTACGTTTGGATACTAGGTTTGGATACTTCCTCTCTCCCACATTCAATCAACTTGGCAGATATTGTGGTAGCTCCTGTATTTAAATCATTAAATGATAGATTTGGTGGCCAGATGGCCCACTCTGTTGTTTACTTGCTGTGTGACTTTCAGAAAGTTGCTTAACCTCTCTGTGCCTTAGTGCCCCTATCTGGAAACTGGAAATGATAGTAACAGTATGTAGCTCCTAAGCTCATGTATTAAATGAGCCATATATGTAAAATTTATTTATTTTTCCTTTCTAACAACTTTGTGTATATCAAGCCATTTAATCCTCATGACTACTGTAAGATAATATAAGCCCCATTATACATATGATGAAATTAAGGCATAGAGAGGTGGAGTAACTTGCCCAAGGTCACACAGTTTGGTAAAACATAGAGCCAGAATTCAAACTGAAGTATTCTGGTTCCAGATGCCTGCTCTTTACCCTTAGGCTATCAGGAAATCTACAGTTCATAGATGGGAAGTGACTGGCCCAAGATCACACAGCAAATCACTGACGACGTTTGCCTTTGTGTTAACATTCTGGCCTCACAGCCCAGGATTCCTCCAATATGCCCTGCTTTTCTCCAGCTTTTCCCTCTAAACCTGCAAGCTGACACAGACGGTGAAGGTCCAGTGTCACCTTTGGACTCTACTTTGAAACATTCTTCTCATCTTGTCGCCTCTCCCACCCGGCCTGTTTCCACGCAGCAGCAGGCCCTGTTACACTGGCTGTGCCCGGAATGGCAGAGGCCAGGAAAAGAGCCAGAGCTTCCAGCCAGGTGGGTGGCTTTTGCTGAAGGCATTTTTCCATTAATGGATGGGGGAAGGAGTGACCAGAGGGAGCAGTGCTGCGGCCTGGCCCGGAACCTCCCTCCCTGGTCTCCCGGGAAGTGTCATGGGGTCTGAGTGTCCATGCGTGTGTGTGCCTTACACGTGTGTGCCTGCCTGAAAGTGAGCAGCGAGAGACTGCGCATGCGTGTCTGGATTGGCGGACGTCTAGGGCACGTGAGTCACTGTGGCTGGTGAGTGAGGTCGTGGGCATGTGTGATGAAGGGCGTGCTCATGTGAGGATGGGGGCGGGGGATTCTGGGGCTCGGGGCTAAGCCCTGGGCCGCTCTAGGGATCTGGCTGGCCTCCGCTTGCCTGGCCCAGCGCAGGCGCACCTGTTGGCCCAGTCATGCACTCACATCGGAGAGCACCTGGCGCCAGGCTTCAACTGCAGCCTCCTTCTCACTCCCTGCCCAGCTCCCAAGCTCTCCCTTTAGGCCTTCAGGGCTTGTCCTGGGGAAGCAAAGAGCATGGCGAGGGAGACAAACATCTATGAGGCCCTGAGACTTAGCGTGATGGTGTTCCTGGGGCCTGGACTCTCACCCTGGCTGCCCAGAATGGGGAGGGTTAACAGTCCTGAAATAATGGAACAACTCTGTTCTCCCCCATGGCACAGATGGGAACTGTCTGTCAGTGTGTTGTCAAGAAAAGCGGAACCAGAAGTTTTTTACTAGAGGGAATTCCATCCAGGAGGGTTAATTCCAGTAGCATAGGTTTGGGGGCCAGATGGCCCACTCTGTTGTTTACTTGCTGTGTGACTTTCAGAAAGTTGCTTAACCTCTCTGTGCCTTAGTGACCCTATCTGGAAACTGGAAATGATGGCAACAGTATGTAGCTCCCAGGCTCATATATTAAATGAGCCAATCTATGGAAAAGTGTGGAGAGCCACATTTGCCACACAGCAAGTGCGAGAAGTGGGGGTGGCGAGCAGGATGGTGGCTGTGGAGTACACGTGGCATTTGGGAGTTTGTAGGATCTGAGCCCACCTTACACAGGCACTTCCTGCACTCTGGATCTCGACTTGCCCCCAGCATCTGGTCAGGAAATCCTTGCAGCAGCCCTGGACACCCTGATGATATGATAGCAGAGACACACAGCGGACCGCACATTGCCACTTGGCCCCCATCCAGGGTTTCCGGACATCTTTTTCTCAGCTCCCTGACCATTCCGTTTCCAGAAACGCCTGCCCATCTGGATGTACACCAAACACTCAGCCCATTCCAGGCGTGGCCCCAACCCTGCCATCTCAGCTCCTTGGAACATCTCGGCACACCTGCACAGAGGATGATTCACAAAGGGTTCACCAGCCTTTAGCTCATTTGGCAGGCATGAAAGTCCTGGGACACTGAATTTTTTTTAACCTTTTTTTCCCCTTGCATATAAAAGTTGAGTCTCAGAGAGGTTAAGCGACTTGCCCAAGGACACACAGCTAGTATGTGTCAGAGCCAGGGCATGAATTCACCACTGTGGGACTCGAGACCCACATTCATGATCATGCCAATCATGGCCCCTGTAAGTCTGTGGACATGTCTTCCTCTCCCAGGGAAGTCCAAGCCTTCCCAGATCTCTGCATCCCTTTTCCCAGCAGTGCCCAACAATGTCTAGCACAGAGCTGAGTTCCCAATGGGGTGCCCAGTGGACATCTGCAGAGTGTGAGTGATCTCAGACCTGCCCGACTCAACCTCCAGTGATGTTTTTTTTTACTTTGCAATGCTTCTAGGAAGCCGAGGATGAGTCACCAGGCTTACAAAATAAGGCCATTTGACATCAAAATCCGGATTTCCTGGTTTTCTGGAAAAATTCAGGAGTCCTGGCAACCTTAGACTTGTGTTCCAACATGGTAACACTCAACATCGTTCGTGGAGCAGCTCTGCTGCAGACAGGGCACATGCTGGATCCTTCACAGGCCCCACCACCCTCTGTTGTCCCCACAGCTGCCACCCCTCAACCTACTTGTACTGTTGTTTCTTGTTACTTGTTGTACAGGGATTGAACTCAGGGGTACTTGATTACTGAGCCACTTCCTCAGCCCTGTTTTATATTTTATTGAAAGACAGGGTCTCACTGAGGTGCTTAGCATCTTGCTTTTGCTGAGGCTGGCTTTGAACTCACCATCCTCCTGCCTCAGCCTCCTGAGCCACTGGGATGACAGGCATGGGCCACCACACCTGGCACCATCCCTTAATGGGCATCTGGGCTGGTGACCCCTGGAACAAAGTGAGCCCAAGAGAAACTCTGGAGGACTAGGTAGATGTCCATACCACATAGGCTTCTCCTATGAGTAATTCTATTCAATAACCAGACTGCTCACCTCTCCAGGCCTGTCTCCCTCCACCCTAGAGGCAAAGGACATAAGCCAGGAACTCAGACAATTTCATCGCCCATAAATGAAGAGTTCAGGGCCACGAATACTGGTGTGCACCTGTAATCCCAGCAGCTCAGGAGGCTGAGGCAGGAGGATCACAAGTTCAAAGCCAGCCTCAGCAATGGTGAGGCACTAAGCCACTCAGTGAGACCCTGTCTCTAAATAAAATACAAAATAGGGCTGGGGAGGTGGCTTTGTGGTCAAGTGCCCCTGAGTTAAATCCCTGGTACCCACCCCCACCCCCAAATACTCTCAGCCAGTGGACGGCCTGTTATCCTTCCTTCATCCCCTGCCTGCACTGGCCTGCACTGTTGGGCTCACTGCTTGGGTTCTGACTTCTCTCCTTCTCCCACATTTGGCTTCATTGCCCTCCCCAGGGCACCCAGAGCTCCTGGGCTCTGACACACCCTGGCCCTTTCCCCAGATGCCTGCTACTGCAGCACCTTCCCAGTGGTTTCCCCAAGTGGACAGCCAGGGCTGAGGGGCAGTAGTTGGCAGCAGTTATGAGCACGGACTTTGGTCTCTTACTGCTTGACTTTGAAAACTGGCACTGCCATGTGGTAGGTGTTTACACTTGACTAAGTCCCTTTGCCCCACTAGGCCTCCATTTCCTTGTGTGAAATGTGGATAAGGAGAACTTCAGCCTCCCAGCAGAGTTTTGTGAGACAGAAAAGTCCATATGAAGCACTCAGAGAAGCACCGTCTTGTAGTAAATGCTCAATAAATGCAGTTATGCTCATTCATTTCTATAGCTCCAGGATCTGGCCCAAAGAAGCCATTTATTTGGTGGTTGAATGAGTGATTGGGAGTGTCCTGGGTCAGGGGCCACTAGGCTTCTTGGGGCTTAGCTGGAAGATGAACTGCTCTCTACTGTCTGGGAAAGGACTGGGCAGACAGGGCACCCAGGGAGCTATTATTGGAAACACTGCAACTTCAGAGCTAATGGTTGCTGCATCTGGCAGCTCCTATCTGGTCTAGTTGCCAGCCTCCCCCCATCCATGTGGTTCTAATAGTCAGCTGACACCTCATTAGCCTAAGTCCAGGTCCAATTCTGCTGCCTGCTGCAGTGAGTGAGCAAGCCACAGGTGGGCCAGAGTCTCGTTAGGGCCAGGCCTTCACCAGGGCCAGAGGGCCCACAACAGGATACCAGCTCAGGGCCCAGTCACTGTGTTTCCAATCAGCAATTTGTCTTCAATTAATGGGGCTGTGAAGTGATTGCTTTCCCCTCTGAATGGCGGCGTGGGCAAGGAGCCGGCAGCAATGGCCATCTAGGGAGTGTTAAGCTGGAGTTACAAGAGGAGACATAAAGAAAGGAACCACACACCCCAATTTGGGCCTGAATCATGGCCCTGGGCAAGCTGCATGGTGCCCAGCCCAGTGACAAATGAAAGCCAGGCCTAGGCTCCTGGTGGCACCTGCTCTTGTCCATGTTCTAGTGTCCCTACTGGATTTGGGAATGGCCAAGAGGATATCGTCTCAGGCCTCAGTTTCCCCAGCTGTATCATGAAAGGACCCTCAAAGCTCTGGTGCTCTGAAAATGCTTGTCCTGATGTCGCATCACTTAGTGGGAAGCAAGTCTGTGGGAAGATGCTCCCTGACAGCCCAGCCGGACCTCATTTGTAAAATGGAGATGATCTTTTCAGCCTCCTAGACTTTAGACTTGATGGGGTGGGAAAGCGTTTTGTAAACTGTGAAGTGCTGTGCGTGGCAGCTGGGACTTGAGGCTGGGAAGTCATGCCATAGGCTCCTGGAGGTTCTAGAATCTGAGCACCTTGGAGCCTGGTTTTCATATCTTGTATTTCCAGAAACCAACCAGAGGAGGCAGAAGTCACGATAACAGAATCCACCCTATGAATTGAGCAACTGCTGGACATGATCATGTGCCTTACCTCATCGAGTTCTCACTAGAACCCCATAGAACATGTATTGTTCTTACCATTCTCAGCTGACAGAACAGGAGCTGATCTGCAGAGCAGTTGACTGACTGAAAATTAAGCCCAAGCAAACTTGACTGTGAAGCTATGGCCCAAGGGCAAGAGAATCACAGGCACAGGCCAGCAGATCTGATGGAGCCATTGGGGATAAAAATACTCAGCCTTCTGATGGGGCAGGTGGGGAGACTGAGACTCACAGAGGACCAGGGACATGCCCAAGGTCACACAGTGTATTTCTAACTATTCTGGGCTTGGGATCCAATTTACCCATGTCCATTGGGTGGGTAGACTATCTCCTCCCCTTGAACACCTCCCTCACTGTGTTGATTGTGTCTCCCAAATATGCTGCTGACCCACCAGTGTCAACTCTCCACCTACTCCCTGTCTTCCTGGGGTCAAGTTCCCTCCTACTGCCCCCATGCGGGTTGCTCAGCTGTGGCAGATCAGATCCAAATGAATCTTCCAAGTGCCCACTTTTGATCCTCTTGCTTCCTTGCTTGAAGACCCTCAATGGCTTCCTATGCCTGCTAAACAAGTCCCAAACTCCTGTGCCATCCGGGGTCATCTACATGAAGCTTCAATCTACTTTTGCAACTTTAACTATATTTTTCTGCTTATAAATCTTATGTCTCAGCCAAACTGGACTCATCAGAGATGGATTTCCAGCTCCAGAGAGTTGTTGTGAGGATTCAAATAGTTGCTGTAAGGAAATCCCTTGGAAGAGTATCTGGCATGGAGCAAGGGATTGGTGAGCAGACACAAAAACGCATATGTGGGCCTGACTCATCTGCACTCATCTCCAGGCTTCTGCCTACCAGGTTCCCCTGGCCTGCAGTGTCCTCTCTGTCCCTCTCTGCAAGTCCAAGTCCTACCCAGCTTTCAAGGCTCTCAGCTCTTCCGTGACACCCTGTCTAGAAACCCTCTGCTGAAATCCTCTGCCTTGGCATTCCACCAGGACTTGAATCCATTCTTTCTAGTGGCTGCATGGCCAACCTCACCCCCTCACTGTGTTACATGCATATGTTTCTGTGTAGCTTTGAAAGTCCTCGAGGGCAGGCAGTGTAGACGGGGGGAAGACCACAGGTGAAGTCATCAGACTGACTTGAGCCAAAGTCCTGGCCCTGCCATTTTTCCAGTGGTGCAACTCTGGACAAATAACCAAACATTTTAAAGTCTCCCTTTTTTCAGCAGTAAGTAATCCTTACCTGACAGAGGGTTTAGAAGGATTTGGCACCCAATGGGACATGCCACTTCCTACTCTTTTGGGCTCAGGAACTAGAAAGTAGCGCTGTGGGGTTAAGGGCTGAGACTTGGTCTGCTTCTGGCCTGGGGGATATTTTACAAGATATTTCCCATGCTCCATCCCATATCCTGACACTCAGGTGGCTGTGTCATTCCCCAGTCTTTCCCTGCTCTAACACTCACAGAAGGAACCAGAGCTGATCACAACAACAGCCAGCTGCCCTTGTGTTCCTTTTGTTTATTTATTTTTAGTTTTTGGTGCTGGTATTGAACCACAGAGGCCCTTCGACCACTGAGCGACATCTCCAGACCTTTTTATCTATTTAAAAAAAAATTGGGGAGGGGTTTACCAAGGATTGAGCTCAGGGGCACTCGACCACTGAGCCACATCCCCAGCCCTATTTTGTATTTTCTTTAGAGACAGGGTCTCACTGAGTTGCTTAGCACCTCACTTTTGTGGAGGCTGGCTTTGAACTCAAACTTCTTGCCTCAGCCTCCCAAGCTGCTGGGATTTCAGGTGTGTGCCACCACAACTGACTGCCCTTATGTTTCTTAAAATGGAATTTGCTATTGATAATGAAGGGATGACTGTTGAGTCAGTACCTTCTTGCAGTTTCCTTCCAGTCACTTCCATTGGGATCAAGGAGCAGAGACCCTAAAAATCCCTTAGGGGTACCCAGGCAGCCCCCCAGCTCTCAGAGGCCTGACCCAGGATGCTTCTTCAGTCCAACTTTGGCCAGCCCTGCCCCTGTTCTCTGACTTCCTTCTGCCTCCCATTCTAAGAATGGCCATGAGGTAGGCCTTCAGAGCAAGGCAGTTCTCACACTACCAATGACCGGCAGTGAGTCCCTGGACCAGTCCCTTGCCCACTCTGATCTTTAGATTTTCAGTTTCTAAAATAACATAGGCCTTCATTATCTCTCATCCAGATGACTGCACCGGCCCTCACCGCTTCTCCCTTCTTCCATTTCTGTTCCCTGCATACAGTCCACCCCCAGCACAGAGGCTGCTGGGATCCTATCAGAGCATAAACTACATCATATCATGCCCTTTCTCAAAACCATCTCTTGGCCTCTCATAAACCATGATCAATGCCAAAGGTTTTGCAATGATCTAAAAGACTCTCCATCATGGGTGTCCAATCTCGGCTGCACTTCAGGGTTACCTAAGGAGGGTTTTTTTTTAAATATTTTGTTTTTAGTTTTAGATGGAAACAATATCTTTATTTTTTAATTTTTTATGTCGTGCTGAGGATTGAACCTATTGCCTTACACATACCAGGTGAGCGCTCTACCACTGAGCTACATCCCTGGCCCTACCTAAGGAGTTTTTAAAAATACTGGTACCTGGGTTTTAGGCCCAGAGGTTCTTGTTTCACTGGTTTTGGGTGTATCCTGTGTGTGGGAGTTTGAAAAATGAAGCTAGATGTGTCCAACGTTGAGAACTACTGCCCACATGATCAGTCACCATCACCACCCCATCTCTGTGACTTTATCACCTACTCTTGCCTACTCCTCCCCATCCAATCCCCTTTTTTTCCTCAAACACTCCAGAGACATCCCTTCCTGAATGTCTTTGTGCTTACTGTCCCCATTGCTTGGGATGATTTTTCTTTTGCCACCTGTGTGTCTACATTTCTCACTTCATTCAGATTTCTGCTCACATGTCACTGCCTCAGATATTTCCTAATCAGCTAAAGTAGCCCCTCCCATCACTTCCAGGACTCTCTATCATTGCCATCCTTTGTTTTCCTTATAGCATTCATAACTATCAGTCATATTGTTTATTCATTTATAGGATTATTTGTCTCCCTTCACTAGGAAGAGAGCTTTATGAGAGGAGGGGCTGTATCTTGTGCATTGCTATACTGCTAACGTCTGCAATAGTGCCTAGCATGTACTAGATGTTTAATAAAGACTTCTTAGATAAATAAATAAAGTAAATGAAAAGGCGACTTGGAAATGAGGTCCATATAGATTACAATTTCCAGCTTGCCTCTTTTCTAGGTCTGTAAACTTGGGCAAAGCCTTGAGCCTCTCTGATCCCCAGTTTTCTCCACTTTTAATTGGGTTTAGAAGGGCCTACTTCACAGAGTTATTGTAAAAACCCATTGTTCTGGAACAAGTGATAGTTTTAGAGACTGCAAGGCAGTCAAGTCAGGTGACAGGCCATTTGCTAGCCCTCCTTTAACATTCCTTTAGCTTTTTTACTTTGTAATAATTATAGATCCATTAGAAATTGCAAAGAGTACAGAGAGATGTCAGCAAGAATGACAATATCTACAAAAATACCTTTTTTCATAAAACAAGAACACTGATAAGAGTGGTCAGGATCAAATTTCAGAACAATAGAAATTAACCAAATGATTTCAGCAATCTAGTGAGTATATTCCAGCAAAGAGAATTAATTTTGATAAGTATAGTGAACTTTGTGACATTTTAAATGGCCTTTCCACACCACCCATTCTCCTCAGCTCCACAGTTGTCTTGAAAATGAATAGCCAGAAATCACAGTGATAATCAGCAGCCTGGTAATCACTGGAGAAGGACAAATAGGGCTAAAGATCTTTCTCATTCCCAGAGAACTGTCATCACTTGACGTGTTCGTTGGGTCCTATGAAGACACCACTCATAAGACTTGTGTTTATTTAACCAGACCTACAGCTCACCCAGTGGCAATAGGTTTTGCTGAAAATAATCAGTGGCAATTGTTTAAACATCCTGGCTCCTTAAGGTGGAGGATATAACTGGAGGTAGATAGCCTAACCAATAAGATTAAAAGGATGTGCTGGAGGATGAGATGGTCATAAAAAGATTTGAGAAAGCTGTGATATTCATAAACATGTAGCAGGCCACCCTAAGGCTGTGCCCATGCTCCTGAAAGATGTGAGCTATTCCTTCTGGATGACTTTCAGGCTCTTCATAAGTCAGCGGGCCAAGGTGAGTTGTAAACTGACTGGTTGAATACTTACTATGTGCCATTGACATGCACACAAGGACTTTTGAAAAGACTAGGAGACATAGAACTTCAATCCTTTAAGAAAATCTCTTTGTATCATTAGTTGACCACCAATCTGAGCAGAAACTTCAGTAACCACACAAAATAAACAGCGCACACTTTATAGAAGTAGTTTAAAGCCTAGTTAAAGGAAAGAGTCTGATTTTCATAATTACAATATCATGTGACTTAAAATGTTCAGTTTTCAACAAAAACGTGAACATGCAAAGAAACATGAAAATATATTTTACACAGAAAAAAGCAGTACATAGAAACTGTTCCTGAGGAAGGCCAGATCTTGTACTTAGTAGACAAAGACTTTTATAATATGTTCAAAGATTTAAGGGAAACTAAGCCTCAATAGAAAAAAAGTTGAACAAAAATGTCTCACCAAATAGGAAATATGAAAAAAAGATACATTACATTAAAGAACAAAATAGAAATTCTAAAGATGAAAAGAATAATCAGTAAAATAAAAAAAATCACAAAAATCAGTCAATAATGTATTTGAGAAAGTAAAAACAATAATCAGCAAAGTTGAAGATATGTCAGATAATATGATGTAGTCTGAAGAACAGAAAGATAAAAGAATAAAGAAAATGGATGGAGTTTCAGAGGCCCTTGGAAAACCAGCAAGCACACCAACATACTCAAGATGGGACTCCTAGAAAGATGAGAAAGAGTCATAAGGGAAGTTTGAAAAATTAATGGCTTAAAATGTCCCAAATTTTATTGAAAAACAATGATATAAACATTCAAGGATCTCAGGGGCTGGGGATGTGTCTCAAGCGGTAGCACGCTCGCCTGGCATGCGTGCGGCCCTGGTTCGATCCTCAGCACCACATACAAAAAAAGATGTTGTGTCCGCCAAAAACTAAAAAATAAATATTAAAAAATTCTCAAAAAAAAATAAATAAACATTCAAGGATCTCAATAAGCTCAATGTAGGATAAACTCAAAAAGTTTCACATGTAGACATATTATCAAATGGTCAGAAGACAAAACCAAAGACAAAATCATGAAAACAGTCAGAGAAGTTAATCATTACACAAAAGGAATTATCAATAAGATTAATACCCAATGTCTCATTAGAAATAATGGAAGCCAGAATGGAGCAAGTGACATATTCAATGTGCTGTAAGAATAAAGGTTTTTGACCAAGATTTCTGTATCCAGTCAAACTATCCCTCAATAAATATAGAAAACCAGATGTGGAGGTGCATGCCCATAATCCCAGCCACTTAGGAGGCTGAAGCAAGAGGATGAAAAATTCAAGGCCAGCCTCATCAACTTAGCAAAATCTTCAGCAATTTAGGTAGACCATTTACCAAAAAAAAAAAAAAAAAAAAAAAAAAAAAAAAGAAAAGAAAGAAAGAAAGAAAGAAAAAGCATTAAAATGGCTGATTATGTAACTCAGAGTAGTGCAAGTGGGTTCAATTCTCAGTATTGCACAAAGAAAAGAAAAAGAAAAAAAACACAAAACAGAAAATGCTGAGAAATTAAAACATTCCAAGATACACAAAAGCAAAACTAAAATCAAGAGAATTCATCATTAGACTTGTCCTACAAGAAATCCTGAAGAGATTAATTTGAGCAGAAATTAAAGGAAACTAGATGGTATTTTGGATCCATATGGATAAAGAACACCAATATTTTTGGTTTACAATGTTTTTCTTTTCTTTCATCAGATTTAAATGCATAAAAATTTAAAATCTGTGATGATGGGCATTCAATGTATAAAGATATTTGTACAAAAAGAGAAGCATAAAAGAAGAGGGAAAAACAGAAGTGTAGAGGAACAAAGTTTTTGTATATGATTGAAATGTAATAATCTGAACTAGATTATTATATACTAAAGTGCCAATTATAATCTGTAGGACAACCAATAAAAAATAATTTTAAAATATAGCAAAACAGGGACTGGGGTTGTGGCTCAGCAGTAGAGTGCTTGCCTCACATGAATGAGGCTCTGGGTTTGATCCTCAGCACCACATAAAAATAAATGAAATAAAGGTATTGTGTCTAATATATATAGCCATGGAATACCAAAACAACATACTAGAAAGTACTTATATAACACAAAAGAGGTATAATAGAGAAATAGAGGAACAAAGACACAAGATATATAGAAAATAAATAGCAAAATAGCAGAAATAAATTCTTCCATATCAGTAGTTGTATTAAAGGTATCTGAATTGCATACTCCAATATAAAGGAAGCAATTGATTAGATATATTTTAAAAACATGATCCGGTTACATGCTATGTATGAGATTTACACTTTAGATTCCAATACAAATAGGTTGAAAGTACCATGATGGAGAATGATACCATTCAAATAGCAATAGAGAAGTGGAGTGACTATATTAATACAAAATAGATTTAAGACAAAACTTGTTCTATAAATAAAGAGAAATATTTCATAATGATAAAAGGGTCAACCTACCAAGAGGATATAACAATTATAAACATAAACACATCTAACACAGAGTCCCAAAATACATGAATCAAAACCTGACAGAATTAAAGGGGTAAGTGGGTAGTGATAATTCAAGACTTTCCATAACTTAATTCTCATAACAAATATAACATAATACATCATGGAAATAGAAGATTTCAGCAATGTTATAAATCAACTAGACCTAACAGACATCTATAGAATGTTTCTCAACAATAGCCAAATACAGACTCTTTCCAAGTGCACAGTGTTAGATTATGTTAGGCCATAAATCAAGTCTTAATAAATTTAAAATTATTATAATAAAGCAAAGTATGTTGTACAACTATAATGGAATAAAATTAAAAATCAATTAACAGATGAACACACTATATCACTCCTTGGTATTTATCCTGAAGAATTAAAGTCTTCTTACTACAGCAATACAGGCATACCTATGTTTCATAGCAGTAGAATTCACAATAGCTGAACTATGGAACCAGACTAGGTGTCCCTCAATGGTTGAATGTATGAAGAAAATGTGTTGTATATACACAATGAAGTTTTATTCAGTCATAAAGAAAAATGAAATTATGGCATTTGCAGCCAAAAGGATGGACCTTGTGAACATTACGTTAAGCAAATTGAGACAAACTCAGAGGGTCAAGGATTGTATTTTTCTCATATGTGGAAGCTAAAGAGGAAAAGGAAAAGTGGGAGGATCTCATAAAAATTGAAGGGAGATCAATGGAGGTAAGGAACAAAGAACTGGGAGAGCAAAAGAGGAGAGTGCTGGGGAGTGATATCGGCCACATTATAATGTTATATTGTGTGCATGTACGAATATGCAACAACAAATCCCATGAACATGTACAACTATAACGCACAATAAAAAGGTGAAAAAAATGTCAATAACAGAAATTTGATGACATCACAAACATGGAAATTAAACAACACAATCCTAAATAACCAATGAGTCAAAGAAATCACAAGGGAAATTAGAACATGCATTGTAATAAGTGAAAACAAAAATACACCACACCAAAACTTATGGAGTGCAGCTAATATAGTACTTAAAGAAAAATTTGTAACTGAAATGCCTATATTAAAAAAATGAAAAAAGATCTCAAATCGATAACTTTCAAATTCAAGAAACTAGAAAAAAGAGAACAAGCTAAACACAAAGAAAGCAGAAAAGCTCACAGAAAGAAATAATAAATACTGGGGCATAAATAAATGAAATAAAAAGTTAAATTTGTAGATAACATCAAAGCAACAAAAAAATTGGCACTTTGAAAAGATAAAGAAAATTACTTAACTTTTAGGCAGACTAAGCAGGAAAAAAAGAGAGACCTCAAATTAGTAAAATGAGGAATGAACAAGAATACATTACTAGCAGCCTTACAGAAATGAAAGGAATTATATGGATATCTATCCAACAGCTGCATACTAACAAGTGAGAAAACCTAGATGACAAATTGGACAAACTTCTACAAAGAGTGAAAATAACGCATCAAATCCTATGAAAGTCACAAAACATAACTACTACAACAAATAGATTAGTTCAGTGGGGTTGTAGGATACAATATAAATATTATTACTTTTCTCTATACATTTGTTATAACAATCCAAAAATGAGATTAACAGAACAATTCCAATAGCCAGCTGAGGTAGCATGTACTTCTATTCCCAACAATTTTGGAGGCCAAGGAAGGAGGATGACTTGAGACCAAGAGTTTGATCAAGGCTGCCTGGGCAACACAGAGAGAATGCATGGGTAGGGAGGGGGATGGGAGGGGAGGGAGACAGGAAGAAAAGAAGGAGGAGAGAAATAGAAAGAGAGGGAACAGGAGAGAGGAGGGGAGGGAAGGAACAGGAAAGGAGGTATGAAGCCAGTTCTATTTACAATAATATAAAAAAACACTTCAGAATAAAAAGACGGAATACTACAAAATTCAAATGAAATTAAACAGTAACTAAATAAGAGGAAAGACATGCCATTATTTTGTATAGGAAGACAATATTATTAAGATGGCAATATTCATCAAATTGATCTACAGATCAATCTCTGTTGTTTTTGCTTTTTTTTTGTTTTTAGAAATTGACCAGATGATTTCAATGTGTAAATGGAATTACAAAAAATGAGACTAAACAAAATGATTTTTTTAAAAACAAGTTTGTTCTGGGCTGGGGTTGTGGCTCAGTGGTAGAGTGCTCACCTAGCATGTGCAGGGCCCTGAGTTCAATCCTCAGCACCCACATAAAAATAAATAAACAAAATAAAGGTATTGTGTCCAACTATAACTAAAAAATAAATCTAGAAAAAAATAAAAATAAAAACAAGTTGTTCTTTGACAATTCCTGACTTCAAAACATACACAAATCAAGACTATATAGTATTGGTACAATAATAGACATAGAATAGAATTGAGAACCTGGAATAAACTCATACATGTAAAACATGATTGGAAACAAGGGCAACAAGACCACTCAATGGGAAATGAACAGTCTTTTTAACAAATTGTCCTGACACAAATGGGCACCCACATGTTAAAGACTGAATTTGGATTTCAATCTCATACTACATACAAAAATTAACTCAAAGTTGATCAAAGATCAAAATTTAGAAGACAACAGAGATGTAAAGTATCTTGTCCCTGGATGAGACAATGGTTTATTAGATATGACACCAAAAGATTGTTTGTAGCTTTAGGATATTATAAATAATGCTGCTGGGAATGAACAGTCATACACAGATTTTTGTGTGGACAAAAAAAAAAAAAAGATAAATTACAGTTCTTCCAAATAGAGTCTTCTGTGGTTCAAAGGATGCTATCAAGAAAATGAAGACAACATACAGGATGTTCAGAGCCACAGCCCAGTCAGAATGATGCCTGGCATTTACCAGAGGGAATGGTTGAAAGGTGACACTAGTGAACCATTGAGATGATGATTTGAGTTAAGCTGTATATAATTGCTGTGATGCTGGATTGATTTAGTTGTATATTTGACCTTTACTGTCAGGCAATAGGGCGGCTCTTGGTGCCTAGGGCGCCCCCTACTTTTTCTATTCAATATAGAAGTAGAAGTCTTAACCTGAGAAATTAGGCAAGAATGAAAAACAAGGTGTATTTCCCAAATTGGAAAGCAAGAAGTGGAATTGTTCCTATTTGTAGATTATATGATTTTATCTATGGAAAGCACAAAGACTTCACAAAAAGTGCTAGAATTAATTTACAAATTCAGTAAAATTTCAAGGTACAAACTCAACACATAAGAATCCATTGTGTTTCTATACACTAACAAAAACAACTATCCAGGGCTGGGGATGTGGCTCAAGTCGTAGCTTGCTCGCCTGGCATGAGTGAGGCACATGGTTTGATCCTCAGAACCACATAAAAAAAAATAATTAAAAATAAAGATTTTGTGTCTACCTAAAACTAAAAAAAATTATTTAAAAAGCACAACTATCCAAAAAAGAAAGTAAGAATCCAATATCGTTTATAATAGGATCAAAATAATAAAATATTTAGGAATAAATTTAGCCAAGGAAGTGAAAGAGGTGGACACTGAAAACTACCAAACATTCATGAAAGAAATGGAAGAAGACACAAATAATTGAAAATATCATGAATTGGAAAGTTTAATATTTTTAAAATATCCACTTTTGGGGCTGGGGTTGTGGCTCAGTGGTATAGTGCTCACCTTGCATGTGTGAGACACTGGGTTCAATCCTTAGCACCACATAAAAATAAATAAACAAAATAAAGTTATTATATAAAACTAAAAAAAATTAAAATACCCATATTACCCAAAGCAATCTACAGATTCAATACAATCTCTTTGAAAATTCTAGTGGCGTTTTACACAGAAATAAAAAAGACTATCTTAAAATTCATATGGAACCACCGAAGATCCTGAGTATCTAAAACAATCAAAGAAAGAAGTACAAACCAGGAGGCAAAACACTTCCTGATTTCAAATTATACCACAAATATTCTGGTAAAAAAAATAGCGTGGTATTGGCGTAAAAAAAAAGACACAAAGAGCAATGAAACAGAACAAAAATCCCAGAAATAACCCACATATATACAGTCAAGTAATGTTCACCAAAGGTACCAAGAATACATGATAGGCAATGGGTAGCCTCTTCAATATATGATGTGGGTAATACTGGGTATCCACATATGAAAGAACAAAATTGAACCATTTAAAAATTTATTTATATTCATTTATTTACTTCTTTAGGAGGATTTTATCAAAATTCCAAAATATAACAAGTGTTGTCAAGGAAATGGGAACATTTGTACATTGTTGGTGGGAATGTAAATTATGTAAATTGGTACAGCCTTTATGGAAACCAACTTGGAGGTTCCCCAAAAATTAAAATGGGACTAACATATGATCATTAATTTCACTCTAAAATATATAATCTAAAGGAAATAAAATCATTATCTTGAAGAGATTCTGCACTCTTGTGTTCATTACAGCATTGTTTAAAATAGCAAAGATATAGAAATACCCTAAATGTTTATTGATGGATTAATAAATAAAAATGTTGTGTGTACACATGTATACAATGCATATTGTTTCACTTTAGACAAGAAGGTAGTCCTGCCATTGTGACCACATGGGTTAATTTTAAGGATATTATTCTAAGTGATATAAGCCAAGCATAAAAATAAAAATATTGTATTTATTATACATATTTGGACTCTGAAGAAGTCAAATGTATAAAAAAAGAGTAGAACAACGATTACCAGAAGCTGAAGGGTGGAGGAAATGAGGAGATGTCTATCATAAGTTAAAAGATGAATGAATTCTGGAGATCACTGTATAATGTAGTGACTACAGTTAGTAATACTGTATTATATATTTGAAATTTGCTAAGAGAATTGATCTTAAGTGCCTCACAAGGCAACCTTTTGAGGTGGTTTTTATGTTATTAGTTTTATTTTGGTTATCATCTCACAATTATACATATAGCAAATCATTATGTTGCACAAAGTAAAAATATACGATTTTTGTTGGTCAATCAGACCTCTCGTAAACTGAGGTAAGAAAAACAAAACAATTTTCTGTGCATACACATCTAACAGAATAAAATAGTCAATACACTTAACTAAGCAGTTTCTAGATTTATGATTTGAAATATGTAGAACATTCCTGAACTAAATTGAAGAAGACATAGAAAAAAGGAAACACACACCATGTTCATGGATTGTAATACTTAACATAAATAATATTGCAACATTCTCTAAAGCAATCTATTGATTTAAGGGAATAGATATCAAAATCTCAATACTCCTTGTTCAAAAAATGCAAAAACTGACCCCAAAATCATATAAATGTACCATTGATTACAAATAGCCAATATAATTTTGAATAAGAAAATGTTAAAAAACCCATTCTTAGGGTCCTGTATTCAAAATGGTGTAGTAATCATACAGAAATATAGGTTAGTGAGATAGAATTAATAATACAGAATTGAATATATTGAAGGCCAATTCACTATTTTTAAGAGTGCCAAGACCAGAGTGCCATTTTACCATCTGGTTAAAACTATGTTTTCAATTGATGATGCAGAAATTGTGTATCCATATGCCAAAGAATGAAGTTGAGTCCTTACCTTGCACCATATATAAAAATTAATTCAAATGCAGGAAAGATTTAAATTTAAGAGGTAAAAGTATAGAAAAATTTAGAAGAAAACATAAATATAAATCTTCATGACCTAACTTTGGCAAGGAATTTTCAATTATGATACCAAACATAAGTGACAAAAGAAACAATGGATAAATTGAGTCTCATAAATATCAAAAACCTGTGTACATGAAAGGACAGTCTCAAGAGAGTGAAAAGACAAATCACAGAATGGGAGAAATTATTAGCAAAGTATAAATCTAATAAGGGTCAAATATTCATAATATATAAATAACTCAATGTGTAATGGTTAGTCTTATGTGTCAAATTGGCTAGGCCATAATATGCATTTGTTTAATCAAATCCTAATCTTGGTGCTGATTCTAAAGGTATTTTGGAGATATGGTTAGGATTTGCAATTATGCAACTTTAAGTAAAAGGTTTTTTTTTTTTTTTTTAATTAAGGAGTATTTCAGAGTTTTTTCTTCTCCTCTCACCCTGCTGGATATATGAGGGGATCTCTCTCCAATATTCATTGTGAGGATGTGGTACATATCCAGGAGATAAAATCACAAAAATGCACTCCCCACCCCCATGGCTAGGATCCCATGGAGTTTTAAAAATTATTTCTCAGACTTCCACACTGAGTCTTCAGCAACTTTTCAATTACAATTCAGGTTTTGCTAACCAGACACTGATTCTGGTCAAGTTTCTACCTGTAGATTTCTATTTCAGTAAGTTGTGGTTATTGATATTTTCCTATTGGTCTCTTCAACTTGGGGAAATGATTTTCCCTGTGACCTTCTGTTACATATTTAAGAATAGTTGCTTATTTATCAGTTTTTTCCAGCTTTGTACTTATTGTTGATGGAATAGTGACTTCTAGGATTCTTACATTCAATACTTTGCTTTTATACTACAAGTTTGCCCTTATTTTTATTATTACCTTCCTTCTGCATGCTTTAGGTTGATTTTACTGTTTATTTTTCTAATTCATTATTATTTTTTGTTTGATATTTGCCTCTTTTCTAATATATGCATTGAGTGCTATTAATTTCCTTCCCAGCACTGCTTTAGCTGCATTACACAGATTTTTACATGTTGTACACGTTTCCTGTTTCATTCAGTTCTATCACCATGTGCCATTGTCAACATTTCACCACTTCAAAGAGAAGTGTAGAGATCTTATTTCTTTTTTAAGTCTCTGTACATTCCCTGCTTTTCCAATATATACCCTATCCCTACATTGAGAGCCACATTTAGATATTGTTATAATATTTGCTTCAACTGTCAAACATACTTTAGAAAATTTGAGAAGAGAAGGAAAGGCCACTGTTTATGCCCATGTTTTATCTTATTTCTTGTTTCCTGATATTTTAATATTCCTTCTTTTGCCACTTCAGTTTTATTTCAAGGACCTCCTTTAGCTATTCCTTTAGAGTAGCCCTGTTAGTATAAAATTCTCTTGATTTTTCTTCATCTGAAATGTCTTACTTTTATCCTTCATTTCTGCAGGATATTTTTGCTGGTCAACAGTTCTTTTCTTGAAAATTTCATATCAATTTCTTTTCACATCCATTGTTCCTAATGATAAATGGGCTATACTTGGAGTTCTCCCCATGCCAAGTAAATTGTCATTTGTCTCTTATTGATTTGAATTTTTTCTGTCTTTGTTTTTATAAGTTTGATTAGATGTGCCTTGGTGTAAATTTCTCATTTATCCTGTTTGGAGTTTGCTCAGCTTGTTAGATCTGCACATATTTGTCTTTTGCTGGATTTTTAGAATTTCAGGTGATTATTTCTTTGAGTAAATTTTTAGCTCCCACTACATCCTCTTCTCCTTTCATGACATGAACTCTAATGATATGGTGATCCTGTATTTATGTATGACTCCTTGATCATCTCTTCATTTTTAAAGTGTATTTTGCCTATGTTGCTAAAATGGGCAATATTCATTCCTCTGTCATCAAGTTCATTGATTCTTTCCTCTGTTACCTTCATTCTTTCTAAATTTATCTATTGAGTTTTTCATTTCAATCATTGTGTTTTTCCTTTCAAAATTTCCATTTTGTTTTTCTATATATATTCTATTTCTTTACTAATAATTTCTGGGTTTTTTAATTTGTTTCAACCATATTTTCTTGTAATTCTTTGTTGAATATTTTTTTACTATGGCTGCTTTTAATCAGATAATTAAATATCTGTGATAACTTGGTTTTTGCATATATTGACTTTCTTTTCTCATTCAAGTTGAAGTTTTCATTGTTGAAACCTGAATATTTAGTGAATAATCTTATGAGATTCTTATTTAAGTCTTCTCTTTTAGCAAAAATTCTCTATCACTATGCTAACAGGGAAAGGAAGATATCACTTCTTTATTGGTATTTATATACTAAAAATCCAGATTCTCAACTCTGGCTTGGAAGCCCAAGGATGGGAGAGTGCCTCTTTACTATAGGTAGATATAGGAGTAAAGGATTCTTATAAGACTTCCACACACACAGTGGGAGCAGGGAAGACCTTATTACCACTAAAAAGAGAAAAAAGTCCTTTAACTTTCTCTGATATTATCCCAGTGGCCATGGAGTGACAAGCAAGGGGATAGACTGAGGCACCATATTACAGCCTGGTGAGGGCAGAAGTCACTCAGCCAATTTGCTGTGGATACAGGGTGGAGCCACTTTTTTATTTTGTGGTGTTTAAATGGGGTGGATTGATGGTGTCTAATTGTTTTTTGCCTTGCTATGCATCTCTTTTCTCACTTTTTGGTTACAGAAAGCAGACTTTTGTTGGAGTTGAATTTTTTGGTTTCATTTTTTTGTCTGTTCCCATTGGTATTTCTGATTTCTGCCTTCTATAACACTCAATGAATTCAAAATCACATTGTTCCGTGGGCCCTGAGTTATTTAGCTGGTCTGCCTTCTCTCCACCTTTCAGTGTGATATAGATGTAGATAAGAAGATCATCTAATGTTTTTAGCTGTATCTAGCAGGAGGAAGACAATTTTATCTCCTCTTTCTTATCTTTAACCAGAAATTCCTGTTACCTTTTTCTTGTACTTGAGAATCATCTCCAAACAACTTTTACAAAATGAAAACTACAGGAAATAATTCACAATTCTTGACTTTTTAATGTTAGTGAATGACAAAGAGCTCATAACACTCAATGTGTCTTCACAATGAACTTCACAATAAAAAGATTGGATGCTAACACTCACAAAAGAGGAGGCTGAGTTGGTGATTTTATTTCAGTAAATGAAGAAATCAGTTCCTCTCCTACCTTCCAAAGCTGGTTCCAGAAGAACCCATGCCTACCCCATTTCTGGTTGAAATCTTAGGGTGTGCCCAGAGAGCCTTGGTACCTGGTGTCCTACGTCCTGTGAGTGTGGGTAGAGGGAACAGAGTAGGAGATGGAGGCCCAGGGCTTCCTTCCTAGGCTGGCATGCAGGGCAACTGCCTGGGGCCACCTACCCCTAGCAGCTTTGGCCCTTGGCTTCATCCCTCTTGTCCTTCTACAGTCTATTTTTCTATTCTCAGTCCCTTCCCTGCAGACACTCCTCCCCCCATAGTAAGTGGCTCCCTAATGGTTCAGGGAAGCACATTCCACACTCCTTCTTAGGGCTGAGGCCAATGAAGTGGTGGCAGCTATTGAAGAATGCAGGTTGTGTTTGTGTGAATGTGAAGGGGAGGCTGCCTGCCTGCTTGGCCTGGAGCCGGGGATTGGGAGATCCCCAAAGGGCCACAGTGGTGAGGAATGTTGGGAAGGCTGGGAGCTGAGGCCAAAGAGAGGCAGCAGCATGTGTACACTGATTCTTAAAGGCTTTGGTCTGGGGTGGTAGCACTGTAGTCCTGGGATCCCTGAGGCTACAGTGGTCCCTCTTTGGGGAATTCTTGCCAAACAATTTTGGGGCCCAACAGTACCATTGGGCCTGGTCAACTAGACTCCTTGGGCCACTCTTATACTACAGCCTCTGTTTTTCCACTTCTAAAGGGGGGCAATATTCTAGGCCCCTTCCTGTTCTGATTTCAGATCAGGAAACAAGCCTCCTTCTTCAGAGGCCCTGTCTATCTTATCCTGGCACATTCCCAAATCCTAACTGGTGTGATGGCCTTTTGACTGGATAGATAACCATTACTATGACTGTACTAAAAAGTTAGCCATCTTTGGGTTTTTAAATGTATAGGTTTAAATCTGCTGCAGAAAATAAACTTAATTAAAAACCCCTAATACTCCATCACACATTATTGCATGCCTTGAATTTTGGACCTGCCCACAGATCACTTGAAGGTCCCATAGACCAACACTATTTCCCGGACCACCCCTGTAGAACCACCATCTCAAAGGAGGCCTGTGAATAGGGCTGAGAGACTAAAGTGTGCCTGGTGAGTGTGAGAAGGGAGGTTTTCTGAGACAAGGATGTTTTTCAGGGTGGCAAGAAGCAGAGTTCTGGGGAGGGGTGGAAATAGCCATCAAGCCAACTTGGATCAGCCTACTGGGAAATGGGATGGGTAGCCCCACATGAAGGTCAGACACTGGATGGGATAAGGTAGTAGTGGCAATGAAGACCCAGATTAGCCTGCTCAAGGGATGATCTCAGAAGGAGGGAACTTCCGGTGGAGAGCATAGCCCCACAGGGAGTTGCCCATGGGACAGATACCAAGTGATCAAAGCTCTAAGGGGAGCCCAGGCATTTCACACTCTTTGAGGAAAGCTTGTGCCACCTGGAAGAATACAATTTATTCATCCTCCAAAAGTTCACCCAACATCTATTACATGCTAATCTCCGTGGTAGATGCCAGGGATATCGTTATGAGCTAGACAGACCCACCCTCAAGACACTCCCAATCTATTGGGAAAGATAAGTCAATGATTTCAGAACAGTTGGATCAAAGGGTTGTGGAAGTTCATAGAGGGGCCAACACAGTTGTAGTGTCCCAGAGAAGGTGAAGTCTAAACTGAGAACTAAAAGTGAGGTAGCATTATCCAGTGGAAAATGGTCAGAAAGGGGCAGTGGTCTCAACAAAGGCTTGGCATGTGCCAGGTCTGGAGGTCATAGAAAGCCAATGCTCATGCTCTGACATTATTGGCTCAGTTCCTAGGCCTGGCAGGTTTGTGATGCTCCTTTCCAGACTTCTGGGTCTCTTCATGCCAAGGATGTCAGAGATCCTGATTGAAACGTACCCCACCGTAGGGTGAGGCAGAGCTGGGTCCAGAGATTCCTGGGGGCTGTGGTAAAGTCTCAAAGAAAGCAGGGCCAAAGCATCTGAGAATCAAGGCCAATGTCTCTTGCCTGAGGCAGGATGTGGGCAAAGGAAGGGACATGCCTGCCCCGGTGCTTCACAGTGTGCAGGGACTGCATCCATCACCATTGTCTGTGAGGCTCCAAGTGGTCCTGGGAGCTATGCCTAAAGCAAGACTGGCTAGAGCTGGGCATAGGGGCAACTGCTTCAAGAAGTCATGACCTGATTAAGGTTTCTTTATGATGAGGAGTAGTTCAGGTCTTCAACTGGAAGCCCTAGTCTGTGAACTCAAGAAGTTGATGGGCTACAAATGGATATGTTGGGATAATGAGGACATGAGGAAGGACATTTTGGCTGCCTCCAGAAGTTGTGAAGATGCATATGCATCCTCTTCATAGAACATGTCAGAGGAGCAGCCCAGAGAGCACAAACAGCTTACCCACAGCCAAGCAGCAGCAGCAGCAGAGTGGGGCTGGCACCAGCGCCCTCTGGTGGAGAGACCAGCTGTGCTCTGCAGATGGGAGGCCATAATGGACCAGTGTGGGCAGCAGCCTGGAAGGCAGAGAGTTTCCGTTCAGTTCCTGACTTGGCCATCCCATTGTTGTGTGAACTTGAACCTGTTTCCTGTTCTGCAAAATGGGGATAATAAACAAAGCTTAGATCCTAGGCCTGGGAAATTCAAAGAAGCCAAAGGACATGAACTAGGTCAGGGGTGACAGAGGCTGAGGGAGGAGCTGGAAATGTCCATAGGGGCTGATGGCTATGACAGTCCAAATCCAGACTCCTCACAAGGCATCATCTCATTTTTCAGATCACCTCCTCAGAGAAAGGGAGTCATAGCTTCCCTCCAGGATTTATTATCAAATCTCCCGAGGCCCAGGCCTGTCCATAATTTTTCTGATTGGCCCCAGCTCTGGAGATGGGAACATCTTTCCATCTGGGTTGTCCTGCTCCCCACTTATGATGTTGGGGGTCTGCCTGAAACTTCTGAGTGAGCTGACCCTGGTGGTAATGGGACCATTGTCACTAACTTTCAACTCTTCCCCCTCAGCCTCCATCATCTGTGGGTACCTGAACCAGGATGTTGGACCTCAGGGAATCTTACATTTGCCATAATCCTGCCCCTGGCCTTCTGCAACTGACCCCTTTTCCTGTGTTTCCATCTCCACTTTGTAAACAGGGCCATTCCTCCCTGTGTACTCCATTGTATCCCTCATCTTGGGGCCTGTCAGTTTCCAAGGAGCCAACAGTTACTGAGGGCTTAGTACAACAGCTACCATCCATTTACCAAGCCTTCACAGTAGCTCCAGCATGGAGCTGAGCACTGCACATTCACCATCTGGATCGAGCCGTACAGGATTGCTATGAGAAGAGGCTCTATGGAATGGTACTTCTGGAAACAGACTCTGGAATCTGACATCAAATCTCAGCTTCACAGGAGAGGTACACTGTTCCTATTCTCTCTGAAAGGGCCTACTATTTCCCTTGAAATTGTTTTCCTTTCTCTTTCATATCCCTTCTAATAAATGTGTGCCCATTACTCAGAAAAAACTCAGCCTCAACCATTTCCCATCCAGGTGACCTTAGAAAAGTGACTTCACTTCTCTGGGCCTCAGTATCTCCATCTGCATAACACCATACTGATATAGTTATACATGGTTTAATGACTGAAAAATGCATTCACATATGATTTTGTCCTTAGCTGAACATCACAGAGTGTACTTACACAAACCTAGCTGGTCTAGGTTTGTCACTTGACATGGTAAAGATAAGAAATATGAGGCTGCTACAGGTGTAACATGTCATACTATTTTATAGGGAATGTTTTTATAAGTAGGAGTACAACTGAAATAATGATTGAAAGTATAGTATGATAAATACACAAACATAGTTGTTTACTATCATTAACAAGCAATATGTGTTGTACATAGTTATGTGTAATGTACTAAACTTTTTTATGTAGTGTGCATTGACATAGATATCACTTTTTGTTACGTATCATTTACTGCATATTCATTGTATAAGGCTATAAATATTTATGTTATAATATTAGATACAAGCATTACCTATTATTTATGGCTATAAATGAATAATGTGTGATGTGTATGATACAAATAATAAGTATAAAATGTAAATACAGGACTGGGGCTATAGCTCGTTTTTTTGTTTGTTTGTTTGTTTGTTTTGGTACTGGGGATAGAACCCAGATGTGCTTAACCACTGAGGTAAATCCCCAGATTTGAACTTGCAATCCTTCTGCCTCAGCCTCCTGAGTCACTGGGATTATAAGCGTGAACCACTACACCCAGTTGCTAAACTTTAATAGAACTGGCAGCATAGTAGTTTATTATCAGCATCACACAAATGTGTGTAACATTTTGTGCTATGTACATTATGACAGCTATGACATCATAGGTGATAAAAAATTTTCAAGTCCATTCTAATCTTTATGAAACCCTTGTTGTTCCATAGTTGCTTGCAGCATTGTTATGTAGCACATGACCATAGTAATGAACTCATGGAATTGTTGCAAGGCTTAGTCCAACTAACACATTTTGGTAATTCTCATAAATGTGAGAATATTGACTCAAAATGAAGCTGCACTGGGTGTGGTGGTGCACCACTGAAATCCTAGCTACTTGGGAGGCTGAGGCAGGAGGATTGCAAATTAGAGGCCAGTCTGGGCCACTTTGCAAGACCCTATCACCAAATAAAATCAAAAATAGGTTAGTAATGTAGCTCAGTGGTACAGTATTTGCCTAATCCCTGGGTTCATTCCCTATCACTGGGGAAAAAAAAAAAGGTGTGGATGGAATGGATTGGGGACCATAAGATATCCCAGAAGTTACAGCTGTACTACACTCAAGCTGCCATGAGATTTGGCAACATCTTATCCCCAGGGACTTGGATAGGATATCAGTTTCCTGGGCTGTTACTAGAGGTTGCGCCTGGATCTGAGTCCCACCAGGACTTCCTCACTCTCTTCAGCTCATTCCCTTCCCTTCCCTTTGTCCTCTTGAACTTCCCCTACCCCATCAAGTGTTTTTCTCTCTCTACAGAATACACTGAGGATGGGTACCAATGGTCTCACATGAAACATCACTTTGGCTGTGAGACCTCCATTGACAGGCCCAAGCCTCTGCCTTCCCATTCTTCCCACCTTCCTGAGCACTATAGTTCCCTTCTACTCCAGAGGAGGCCCTCAACCACACTCAGTTTTTCCCTCTCCCTTGTCTTATAGACAGGAGCAATTTTGCTCAAAATATGCTTTGGGAACCAGCCCATTTGTAATGGTGACACTTCCTGTTTTTCTTCATTTATTACCTAAATCTAAAATAGCTTCTCACATCCATTTAACTAAGTTCCATTCTCCCTTCTTCTAACCCCTCCTGGATAAAGTCTCTCACAGGTAGCTTGTCAGAATTAAGAGGCCAGAAGGTAAATGGTTTAAAAGCATTATCAGGGCTGGGGATGTGGCTCAAGCAGTAGCACACTCACCTGGCATGCATTTGGCCCAGGTTCCATCTTCAGCACCACATAAAAATAAAATAAAGATGTTGTGTCCACCAAAAAATAAGAAATAAGTATTAAAAATCCCCTCTCTCTCTCTCTCTCTCTCTCTCTCTCTCTCTCTCTCTCTTAAAAAAAGAATAAAGCATTATCATCTATCAGTAAGGAGCTGTCCTCATAGTAAAAAATGACCCACGAGGGTTTCGTTGGCATTTGACACTCACCTTGTATTTCAAGGATGGTTTGTCTCAGAATGTGAGTTTTCTAAAGACTGAGGATTGGCTGGATCCTGGGAGATTCCCACTGGGACAGTCCTCACAAGAAGTGTCTGGAAACAGCAGCAATCTGGTCCCATCTGTAGAGAATGGCAGGGCCCAGGCTCTGTGTTCCCATTTGACTTAAGTGAATGCCTGCTGGAAGTCAGGATCATGCGTTACTTGACACTTCAAATCTCCCATCAGTGAGACTCATCAGAATATTTATGATGAAAGGAATACTAGACCAGGAGTTAGGCAGACCTGATAAGACTCCCCTGTCCAGCTTATTTGGTCATGCCATTTGGTCTCTAGAAGTCTTGATATGAGATTATGTGTGCAAAGTAGTTAAGGCTGTTCCTGGCACATGGTAGATGCTTTGACACCCCAGCAGGGGGCAATACAACCAGAGCCTGGTGCCAGACCCTCTGAGGAATGGGTTCCCACAGGGATCTTGCAGGTGAAGCAAGGGATGAGCAGGAAGCCATCCTGTTGGCAGGCATGTTGCAATTGAATGGGAGGCACAGGCAACCAGTGACCAATCAGTTTCTTGTGTCTGCATCCAGAACAGCTTCCCCTTGGCAGGAGCAAGAGTCACCACAGAAGGGCCAGGGTAGCCTCAGCTCTGTGCAAGCTCCCAGGGCCAGGCAGTGCTCCCTGGGGACCCCAGGTAGCCTAAGTGTATTCTGGTCAGCAACTGAGGCCTCCTACCTCTCCATCTTTACACTTCTCTCTTTTCAGATCTGTTCTGAATTGTCACAGAAACCAAAACTGGTGTCTACCCCTGTTTTCTGAGCCAGGCCTGCTGATGAGGCCTATTTCCAGCCAGTGTAGGTAGACGGGGCCTGTTATGGTTTGGATGTGACATGTTTCCAAAAGCTCATGTGTGAGACAATGCAAGAAGGTTTGGAGGAGAAGTAATTGGGTTATGAGAGCATGAACCTCATCAGTGAATTTATCCCTGATGGGATTAACTGAGCAGTGACTGGAAGCAGGTGGGGTGTGGCTGGAAGAGGTGGGCATTGGAGGTGTGGCTATGGGCTTCATATTTTGTATCTGGAGAAGGGAGCTTTTTTCTTTCAGCTTCTTGATCATCATGTGAGCTAGTTCCCTCCATCACACTATTCCCTCATTATGTCCTGCTTGAGCCCCAAGAAATGGAGTCTTCTGTTTATGGATTGAGGCCTACAAAACTGTGAGCCCTCAAATCAACTTTTCCTCTTTTACAACTGTTTTGATTGGGTCTTTCTGTCACAGCAGCAAAAAAAGTTAACTAAAACAGGGACCATTCCTTACCTTCTCTCCCTCATATGGCCTCTCAAGTCAAGACTTGAACAATGTCTGCCTGCCTGCCAGTCTTCTATCTTTCTTTCCTTTCTTCTTTCCTTCCTTCCTCAATTCCTTTCTTCCTTTCTTCCAGTACTGGGGATGGAACCCAGGAGTGCTCTACCTCTGAGTTATTTTCCCAGTTCTTTGTATTATTATTTTTAAGACAGAGTCTCCCTAAATTGACCATTGGCCTTGAATTGTGATCTTCCTACCTCAGCCTCCCCAGTAATCAGGATAACAGGAGTTTGCCATCACACCTGGCTGAAAAATAAATTGTTGATCTTTCTGGCTCTGGCTTTCTCTAGCCCAGTGCAAGTGCCCCAGATGTACCCTGGTGTCCTCCTTGAGCCTCAGTTTTCTTGTCAATAATCTGACTAGAGGGAGTAGGACTGTGTTGAGCTCCAAGGGCCACTCCAATTGTGAAATTCTCAGAGTTGGAAGTTGCATTCCATGTCTGGCTTTCTTTATCTGGGTCTGGAGAGAATGCTGAGCCTGAGTGTCTTGCCCTTCTTTTAAAGGGACCTACAGCCATGCTGATATCAATTTCCAGTCGCCTACTCATCCTCAGCCTGCCTATACATTCCTCACTTCCGGGGGATCCTGGACCTCTTAAGGGTGTGTGTCACCACACATGCTCACGCTCATACCCCAGTGTGCCTCCCACCCTCATCCACATCTGTAAATGGAGAAGGAAAGTGCTAATATGTCTTGACCTTTGTCCATCCACGTGGTTTTCCCAAAATGGTGGTAAACACATACCTGGGGCCCAAATTTACAGTCATCAGGCAGACTATATGTGGAACTTAGGCTTTCTTATTTTCCCTGTCTGTAAAAACTTTCACTTCATTAGGACTTTATGAGATTTCATTCATCCATTCAGCAAATATGCATGGAAAATTTACTGCGGGTCAGGCACCATTCTAAATGCTAGAATGAAATGAGATAATACATATAAAGTGCTAAGTCCTAGGCCAGGTATTTGGCAAGATCCAGTCAATGTAAATTTTCCCTCCTTTATGCACATAGTTATAGCCAACATCCACTGATCACCCTCTATGCATCATGCACTGCTTTATGCAACTTTATTTGTATATTTCTCACAATTCTTTGAAGTAGTCATTATGATTAGCCCCATTTTCCAGATGAGAACACTGAAGCACAGTATGGTGAAGTGATTAGTTCAAGTACACATGGCTAGTAAATGGCAGTCTGGCCCAAAGTCAAATATATATATATATATATATATATATATATATATATATATATATATATATATATATATATATATATATATATCTGGCTAGAGCTTATAGGTTTTTTATTTAATTAGGGCTCAACTCACAGCTCCACATGTACAAGAGAAATGCACACGTTCAGATGCATACATTGTGTGCACATTCATGCTGTAAGTGTTATTGCTCATGCTCAGTTACCCTGGCCCTGTGCTGGTCCCCATGAACATGAAAAGGTACATCCTCCATCTATGTGTGATGCTCCTCTTCCCACTAGACCACAGCTTTGGACTCCCAGGGGCCATCCCCTCATCCCAGGGTCACACAGCATGTGCATCTCATATGCTCACTCCTTCCTCTGCTTCCATAGCCAGAGGAGGGGGAACAAAAGAGAAGGAATGTTATCTGCAATTGGAGGCTGTGCTGTGTAGTGGGCAACATCAGGAGGAGGAGGGAGCAGGAGGTGGGATAGCTGTGACCACAGACAAAGGGCTGGGAGAGGGAGCAGATGTATGTAGGTAGATTCATGAATGCTTTGTGAAAATGCATGCTTGCATCTACCTACACACATCTGCACATACCTGCATGCACAGGTGCACTCACATCCCTGCATGGATCATGCATATGAATCCATGCATGATTGCTCAGGAACATATACACTAGCTCAAACACACACACACACACACACACACACACACACACATATACAAACACACACAATATATTTTTGACACTTGGGATTAAACCCAGGGGTGCTTAACCACTGAGGCACATCCCCAGCCCTTTTTATATTTTATTTAGAGACAGAGTCTCTCTGAATTTCTTAGGGCCTTGCCAAGTTTCTGAGGCTGGCTGAGAACTTGTAATTCTCATGCCTCAGCCTCCTGAACTGCTGGGATTACAGCCACGAGCCACCATGCCCTGCTGAACATATATATTTCTAATTGTGATCTTCAACAACTTGCTGCTACTCTTGGAGTTCAGTTTTCTTACTAGTAGAACAAGTATAACATTGATCCTTGCTTTAGCCACTTGACCTGGATCTTGAATACATCCAATTCGATATTGCCTGTGGAGTATACTTGGAAATTTCTATGCAAACATTACCACTAGTCCTGTCCACTCTGCCACCAAATCAACACCCAAATCCATTCCCTATACCCCATTCCACTGCTGCTACTTTAGCCCAAGCCACCATCTTTTTCATCTAGATCCCTGTTTGCACCTTTGCCCCACTACAGATCTCTGTCCACCCTGCCATGATGTGCTTTTTTAAAAAAAATATATATTAGTTCTAATCAGTTATATGTGACAGTAGAAAGCTCTTCGATTCATTGTACACATATGGAGTAGAATTTTTCACTTCTCTGGTTGTGCATGAAGTAGAGTCACACTACTCATGCAGTCATACATGTACCAGGTGCAATGATGTCCTTCTCATTCCACCATCTTTCCTAGCCCTTTGTCCTCTACCCCTGCCCTTTGCCCCATCCAAAGTTCCTCCACTCATCCCATCCCCCCCCATATGAATTAGCATCCACTTATCAGAGAAAACATTCAGCACCTGGTTTTTTGAGATTGCCTTATTTTGCTGAGCATGATATTCTCCAACTTCATCCATTTATCTCCACATGCCATGATTCTATTCTTTTTTAATGCTGAGTAACATTCCATTGTGTATATATGCCACAGTTTCCTTATGCATTCATCTATTGAAGGGCATCTAGTGCTTTTGTTTGCTTGTTGCCCAGGGGATTTCTCCCATTCTTAAACCCTTGATGGTTCCTAGGCTTCTAGTTTCCCAGTGTTTCAGAAGAGCGGTAAGCACAGGGGTCAGGCTCTGGAGCCCAACTGTATCCTGCTTCCTAATGTGAATTTGCACTGGGACTGTGGGCAAATTACTTGACTTCTTTGAGTCTCAGTGTCCTCGTTTGAGAAATGAGGCTAATAATAGACCCTGCTCTTAAGGTGATTTCAAATATTAAATGAGCTACTACTAAAATGAAAATTGGCACCTCCTTATAATGGTTAAGACACAGAACTGATTGTAGAACATGCCTATCTGTCTTCCATGGACTCTTCTAGCTACAGTTTGAACAGCACTTCCTCTAGAAAGCCACCCTGAATCCCTGCCTACATTAGACTGCTCAGAAGAAAGCACTCCCAGCTTGGTCTAATATCGCTGCCCTAGCCTTAAATTTTTGTTCAGTCTGTCTCCCACACTCCCCTGGAAGCTTCCTGAGGCCATGTTTATTTCTGCCCCCAGGGCCCAGCACTCAGTAGATGCTCTCTATGTCCTTGACGGAGGGATTTGCTTGCTTTCTGATACTGGGCTTCAAAACCAGGGCCTTGCACCTGCTAAGCCAGCATTGTACCACTGAGCTACATCCCAGCCCTGCATGGGTGAACTTTCTAACATATGTCTTGCACCCTCAGCAGAGGACAACATTTTTGAAGGAGGAGATTAAGGATAGGCAAGGTAGAGGCTGGGGCCCAGTGTTCAGGTGATAGCTAAATGCAAAAGAAGACCAAGGAGTTTGGAAGAGAGACAGTAAGGGCATCCATATTTCTTATCTTGGCTCAGAACTTAGATTTTTGTACTAAAAGTGAGTCCTTATTTTACTAAGCCCCAGCCTGGTTCCCTAAAAAAGGAAGGTTTCCAATGGAAGATAGGAATAGAACTTATGTTTTGTGGTGCTAGGAATTGAACCCTGGACCTTGCACATGCTAGGCAAGTGCACCATCATTGAGCTGCATCCTAAGCTGTTTTTATCATTTTATTTTGAGATAGAGCCTCACTAATTGCCCAGGCTAGCCTCAAGTGTGTGATCCTCCTGCCTCAGCCTCCTGAATAGTTGGGATTATAGGCATGGGGCCACCATGTATAGCTGGTATTAGAACACTTCTAGGGTGTCTACTGTATGTCAGAAAGAATGTTAGTGTGTGTTATTCTCATATTGCTCTTTGGAGTCTGAGGGTCACTAAAATTCATGCTGTCCCAGACCAGCTACAGGGAATCTAGTACTTGTCCTGATATCCTAGAAAAGTGCTGCTTCCAACTTCCCTTGTATTTCCTCCAAGGGAAGACCAAGTACAGACGTGGAAATCCAGAGGCTGAAATAAACCTAAATCAACAAAAGTTGAGACAGAAACTCCAGGAAGCATCTGGGGGGTGCAGTGGTGCATGCCTCTAATCCCAGCTGCTTGGGAAGCTGAGGCAGGAGGATCACAAGTTCAAAGTCAGTCTCAGCAACTTAGTGAGGCCCCAAGCACCTTAGCAAGACCCTGTCTCTAGATAAGATATAAAAAGTACCAGGGATGTTGCTCAGTGGTTAAGCCCCCCAGGTTCAAAAAAAGAAAGAAAGAGAGAGAGAGAGAGAGAGAGAGAGAGAGAGAGAGAGAGAGAGATATTTCAGGGATCAGGTCATCAGGTCATACAGAGATTAGAGAAGAAAGAAAAACTAGTGCAGGGAGAAGAAAGAATAAGAAGTAAGAGAGAAGAGGGAAGAGAGAGAGGAAATAGGAAGAGTCAGTGTATGGTGCTTCCTTCTGGCACCTTCTCAGGCTGTGTCCACTCTGGTAATGTTAGAGCAAGGCTGCATAAATACGTCAGAGGTGACTTCTATTCAACCATGGGCCCATCTGCATGGAGAGCAAAATGAGGGGACCAGGAATCTGAGGCTTAGAGCCAACTTATTGCACTATGTTCTCAGGCCTGGTGAGCCAGGGCTGTGGGCACTGGCTGGCGGTCACCTGAGGGCAGGCACTGGTGCTCTGGTCATCAGCAGGAGGTGGACACACTGCTGCCTGTGGTAGACCTTCCTACTTTTTCAGTTCATTCTGGAAGAACCTCTTCCAGCCCTGGCCCTGTGTTGCCCCTTCCCTTCAGGTTACTGAAAAGTGCCAGTCACGCGCTCCTAAATCCATGTCTCTAGGGTATGCAGAGCACTCAGTGATGGGTAGTTCTTGGTTTCTTTGAGTACCTTGTAGCCTTTTCTTCTTGCCACACCTATTTACCAGGCCACGCATCGATGTAGACACCCTGCTCACCGGCCTTGTTTCCTTCTCAGAATCACTAACAAAGAAGGTCTCAGGAGCTTCATATATTTTATTTTGTTTTGTTTTTTAAAGTCTATCACAAGAAACCAGGTGTAGTGGGGCATCCTGTAATCCCAGCTACGTGGGAGGCTTAGTGAGGTAGGAGGATCACAAGTTCAACGTCAACCTTGGTAAATTAGTGATACCCTGTCTCAAAATAAAAATAAAAAGGGCTGGGAATGTGGCTCAGTGGTAAAATGCCCTGGGGTTCAATCTCTAGTACTGTAAAGAATGCTCTATCATAATTTATTAATTTTTTAACAGTGCTGGGGATGGGGCTCAGGGTCTTGCACATGTTAGGTATGGACTCTGCTACTGAACTACACCCCCACTCCAGCAGTTTCATTGCAGACTCGAAGAGTGATTCTCTAAGAAGAAAAGTGACTTACGCAGAGTCACCCATGCAAGAAGCAGCAGATCAGGGACTTCAGCCAAGATCTGTCCACTAACAGAGCTCATGGCTCCAATCCACTATCTCTTTCAGAGAACAGGCCAAGGAGTCAGAGGAGCAGATGTCCCATGCCTGGAAGTCCCCAGGTCATGTCTCCAGGGATGTCATGGACAGAAGAGCCTAAAGGGTGATTGTTCCTAATCAAGTTCCTCATTGAAAAGATGAGGCCAACAGAACCTAAGAAGGGAGAAGGTTTCATTTGTCAGGGCCATAAGCCTATTAAGTGATACAACAGAGACTGGAACATAGAAATAACTCAGATACCAACACTAGAGTGTGAGTTCACAAGTGCCAAGGAAGACTTTGACCTTTGCATACCAAAATGTTGGTGCTTGAGGCTCATTTTGATGTTTTTTTTTTTGTGGAGTAAAGAGATGGCATGTTGGGATTTGGGATGGTCCTGGAACATTTTTGCTGCATAACACTCACCCTGGAATAGTGCCAGTCCTAGGAGCTGGGGTGAAGGGAAGCACTCCTCTTGGAGGCTGACATCTTAGACTCAAGATGGCTCCTACAGTTTCATCAAAAAGCAGAAGCTCAGAGGGGAGCAGAGAAGGCGTGCCAGGAGTCACTGCAGTGGCACTCAGACGGGGAAGGGCACCTGTGTGTGCCTCAGGTCCCTTGCATCAAGCAGAACGAATGTTCCAGCACCTTGGTCTCAGAGGACTTAGACCGATGGACCCAAGGTGGCTGTCTTAGTTGCGGCAACCCTTACTTTGCCTCTAAACCATGAGCTCTGGGCCTCCTGGGAATTTGGCTTTGAGCTCCACCAATAAGGCAGAATTGTCCTGAAGTCCCTGCAAATCTCTGCCAGATGTCCCCAAAGACACATCTTCCCAACTGGGTGCAGGGGAAAAGGTGGGCAAGAGAGCATGTGAGGGACCCCAGGACTCGCTGCCCCAGTGGACATGGCCCCTGTCTCAGGACCCACCAGGAAGGGAAGCTGGCAGTCCACAACCACTCTGCCCCAGAGCAGAGCCCAACCAGGAGATTGTCCTGGTTAGGCCAGTCCAAGCCAACCCCATACAGGCCTGAGGAGGGGACAACCCTATGGACCAGCTCCTCCCAGCCCCCATTTACATCTTGATTACATTCCTGGAAACTGTCCAGGCAACATTCCACCTGGCAGGCTGCTGGGAAGACCCACAGAGCACTATGGCAATGCTGGAGGGGCCAGGCCTGGTGGCCAGCAAGAGAAATAGGTGCCTTTTCTTGCTCTTAACACAGACCCTTCTTTCTTGCTCACCTCCCCTTCCTTCCTTCTTCCTGTCTTGGCCTTCCCCGCTCCTTCCCCCCTCTTTGCCCCTCACACTATGCATGGGCCTTACCTACAGAGCCCTAGGTTCAGTCTGGCTCTGCTTTTTCTGCCTGGGGTGAGTGGGCAGGGGCTTGTTAGCAGCTCTGGGCTGTAATTTTGGGTCCCTGGCTTGGCCAGACAGTGCTTGCCAGTCACATGAGCAAAGGCCTTGGAGCCAGGCATACCTGCCCAGACCTTTAAACTGCAATCAAGGCAAGAGTTGGGGCACCAACTCCAAAAGAGAATTGGAGACTTGCTGTTGTTGTCTGGAGGGACTAGGGAAGGTCAAGCACAATGTCAGGTGCAGACACATCCTTGAGTTAAATATCTCTCCCCACTTGCTCCATGGTGTGGGACCAGATAATTGAGGAAATTAAGGGACAGAATCCTGCATACATACCAGAGTCCTCAAACCTGCCATCCTGCCATGGAACCCTCCAGAAATAGCCCCCCAAAAGTGCCCTATTTAGGCTACAGACAAGGGAAGCAAGGATAGTTCAAGGCTGAGTGCTGAGGTCTGAGTCCAGAGCTTTCTCGGGCTTCCCTTTCCCCAGCAGGGCTCCAGAGTGACCTAAACTGTCTTCTTTCTTTGGATGCTATGTCCCAGGTACAGTGCTAGACACTGGAAATACAGTTGCAAATGAATAAGCACATATTTCTGTCTCATGTTGCTGACTTTCAAGACAGGGAGGACAGAGAGTCAACCAAATGGTTAAATAGAGAATACTATCAGTGAAAATGGAATCAACTAGGGGAATGGGGAAGTAAGGCAGGGGCAACAGAGGGTCAGGAGGGTCTCATCAAGAAGGTGACATTTAAGCAAAGACTCAAAGGACGTGAGGGAGTAACTTGCGTGTATACCCAGGGGAAGAACACTTCAGGCCAAGGCCCTGAGGGGAGCACATGCTGATGTGTTGATAAACAGCCAGTATGGTTGGAGAGAGCCATGGGAAAGGTGGGAGAAGATGGAGACTGAGAGACAAAGGGGAAGAGGAGACCCTATAGGGCCATATGAGTCATTCAAAGAAGTTTAGCTTTTGTTCTGAGTGAGAAGGCAGGATTTAGAGGAGGAAGAGGGATGGGATCTGATAGAATTGTGTTAAGACACTTTTTCTAGTTGCTGAGGTCCCAGGGCACTGGGAACATACTGTAGTGATCCAGGCTGGGGAGAATGAGGACTCGGAGCAGATGGGTGGTATCTAGATATGGTTCGAGATCAGAGCTAAAGAATATGAGGTGGGCATGGGGGACAAGAAGCCCTGGACCCCCTGGCATGGGGGACAAGATGTGTGTTCCAAATCCTAGAGTAAGCACAGAGGCTACTGAGCCAGGGCCTGACCCTCCAGGAGGTCACAGTCCAGTGGGGCCTATAGATCCAACAGGATGTGCTGCTGGCACACAATCCCAGGGGGCTGCACAGCATAGGGGGGCACTCTGACCTTGAAATACTGAGAGGCAGAGAGAACCCATCTATAGGGCTGTAAATTGACCAAAATGTAGTTGAAGGAGACTGAAGAGTCCTAGAAAAGGCAACAGAAGTGCATATCTAGTCTGGGGAAGAGCAGGCAGGTTTGTGTATTGAAGTCAGAGTTTGCTTTTCTCTTGGGGCTCGATGGAAACTAAAGCTAGCCCCCTGGGGTGGAATGTTATGGTTTGGATGTGTGGTATCCCCCAAAACTCATGTGTGAGACAATGCAAGAAGGTTCAGAGGAGAAATGATTGGGTTGTGGGAGTCTTAACCCAATCAGTGAATTAATCTTCTGACAGGATTAACACGGACAGTAACTGAAGGTAGGTAGGGTGTGGCTGGAGGAGGTGGACACTGGGGGGATGCCTCTGGGGTCTATATTTTGTATCTGATGAGTGGAGTCTCTCTCTTTGCCTCCTGATCATCATGTAAGTTGCCTTCTCCTACAGCAATAGGTCACATAGACTCTGGGAGTCAGGGCCAGTGGCCTGGGGACTGGACTAGCAGTTCAGGCTAGTTTTCCTATCAAATCCATCTCCCCTATCAGATCCCTCTTCCTCTTTCCCCTGGCCAATCCACCCCACTCCCTCATTCTAGGGAAGGCAGGGATGGGAAGCACAGGGCTGTACCAAGTCCTGGGAGAGGAAGGAGCCAAAGTTAGTTGGCTTATGCATGCTGCAGGACCCTGGCTCTGTGCTCCTCAGGCCACAGGAATATGAGGGCTCATGGGTCATACATAATTTAGTCTACCAGTACATGCAAAGGGCCTGTGGATCACCATCTGTAATCATACTTGTAACAGAAAATATTAGTAGCTCCAGATTTCAGAAGGCCTGGTACCAACCATGGCAAGAGCCATAGCTATCATCTATTAAACTTTTTTATTTGTTACCAGGATTGAACCTAAGGGTGCTTAATCATTGAGCCCTATCCCCAGCCCTTTGTCATTTTAATTTTGAGACAGAGTCTCACTAGGTTGCTTACAGCCTCACTAAATTGCTGAGGATGGCTTCAAATCTGCAATCTTCCTGCCTCAACCTCCAGAACACATGGGATTACAGGCTTTTGCACCACCATTCCCAGCTATTGAACTTTTCTGTATGCAGGCACTGTGCTGGATACTTTCTGTGTATCATCTTATTTAAAGTACATGACAAACCAGTGAGGTATGTGCTAGCAGTATGCCCATGTCAGAGAGGAGGCAGCTCCCACCCAGAAACGTTGAGCTCCCTACCCACTGTATGTAGCTAGGAAGAAGCAGAGCTGGGATTTGAACCCACTGAGAAACACACACCTATTTTGACTGTGGGTGATTTAACCATAAACTCAGAGTTGCATAACCAACATCCCTTTACTGGTGGTGCTGGGGAAAGAGAGAAGAGGACAGGAGACCCTCTTCGTATGACTCTCCTTCCCTCAATTTCCCCAACCACACTGACCCCACCTGCCCTCCCCTCTTCACTTTACCTCTTCCTCTTTGCTGGTTCCAATGAGTAAATGGGGGCTGGGGCAAGGGCTCTCCATCTGCCAGATCTAGAGAGGCAAGGCCTGGGGCTGGGGGATCCAGGAGGGGAACTATTTGACTTGAAGATCCAGGGCAGAGGGGGCATGGAACAGGGGGCTGTCTTGGGGAAGGAGGATCCTGCTCCAGACTTGGGAGAAGCCCCTCAAATTGCAGTGAGAGTCTGACCTGGCTTCACACCACTGTGGTCTGGCTCCTTCTTGTGAGCAAGAAATGATGAATTTGAGAATTTACTGGAAGAATTGAGGGAAACAAGGAATTTCCTCATCTACACTCAGGGCAGGTTTGGGGTGTAGGGAGGCCTCCCCAAAGGCCCCAAGCCATTGTCCTCAACTCTAAATCCCCCCTTGCTAACCTGACATTCCCTAGTCCTGTCAGCCTGGGATGGTTGCCATGATAGGACAATACTGGCCAGGAGCTCAGCAGGATTGAAAGGGGACCCCACAAAGGAGCTCCCAGAGTCAAGTCAGCTGGGGCTCAGCAATGTGGGACTGAGCTGAGGCCTACTTTGGGGACAGCAGGATAAAGGTACATTGTTATGCAATGTTGCTGGAGCCATCCCATTAGATCCCAAGTTCAAAGCCAGCCTCAGCAAAAGTGAGGTGCTAAGCAACCAAGTGAGACCCTGTCTCTAAATAAAATGCAAAATAGGGCTGGGGATGGGGCTCAGGGGTCAGGTGCATGAAAAATTCAGGGAAACTTGCTCAGCTCGGCCCTCAAGGACGTGTGCCTCCCGTGCCTCTGAGAGGGGGTTTAAATACATGCTGATGAGCCACACTTCCTAGGTTCAAGACTAGACTCTTCTACTTACTATGTGACTTGGGCAACCTCCTTAGCATCCTATGCTTTAGTTTCCTCACTTTCAAAACACAAACAGTAGTGCATCCATCTTATTAGGCTTTTTTGGGGGGGATGAAATAAGTCACAGAAAGCACTTAAAGTGGTGCCTGATGCATAAGAAACACTCACTTAGCTTGACATCATTTCTACGACCCCACCTTTAGGTCCATCCCCATCCCTGCCATCCATTATGACACTGGGCAAGCCAAGGCCCACTCTGCTAGTGCAGCATCTGCCTCTATTCCTGTCTTTCCTACAGTCTTACCCCTGCTTCTGTGTTCTGGCCCTTCTCTCCTGTCTTGATTCTAGGCTCTGACTGATAATAGTGTCCCAGTACCAATCTTATCCACCTCTGCTCTGGTCACTGGTGACCTTTCCAGTGCCTTGGGGCCCTTCCAGCTCCAGGAAACCCTGGGGACTGGGGTTTACCTTGTCTGTGCTGGGCCTCTTCAGGACTAGAGTCCTAGTTCTCCAGCCCCTACTTGGGTTCTGCTGCCTGCAGACAGATTTCCAGCTGCTACCCGCTCCATAGCTGTCCCAAGACTGTCTGACATCACCTGTCCCTGGATTCTGCTGGTTGCTGGTTGGAGGTCCTCACGCCTGCCGGGATGCCTCCCAGACCTCTCCAGAGAGCCTGCTGTGCAGAAGATGAACTCAGTTCCCATCATGTCCTGTGTTGAGACTGGGGAGTGGCAGCACATCACCAAAAGAAGGAAGTTGGGGGCTTCCAGTGGCCAAGTTCAATGGCTCCACGCATGGGTGGGAGCCCTCTGTGCACTTGGCCATCCAGAAGGGCCCTTTGTACCCACCACTGCCCTTCCCTCAATCTCTCTCCCCTAGGCCCTTTGGGGAGGAGGACTAGGAGGCTGCTCCCCTGCTCTGTCAGCCACATCTATTTTGTGTTTGGCTCCAGAAGGTAGAGGTCAAGTCTCAGCCACAAAAAGCAAGAGAGAGGAGAGAAGACGGAGGAGGAGGAAAGTGCTGCTGGAGGAGAGATCAGAGTCCAGCGGTGGAGAAGCTCAGGGCAGGGCACCGGGGAGAGTGGGGAGGGGAGGGGAAGCTGGGCCTGGGGCTATTTTCTGTACAATAATTCAGGGGAAGAGGGTCAAGCTGATGGGACAGTGAGTAGTCTTCAGGGGGCAAAGGCCAAGACTCTGCTGGGAGCCTGGGGCTGGAGGAGCTGGCCTAGGGCCCAGTCCGTGGATGGGAGGCATTATTTCAGAGAGAGATGGCGTGAGAAACAGGCAGGGAGGAAACCTCAGGGGAAGAGTCAAACCATTTTCTTTCCCACGGGATCTCCAGTCATGGGGTTGAGGAGAGTGAGAGTGAGAGGGTCAGGTCATGGGGGGAGCACGGAAGTCACATTTACCAAGTACCAATTCTATTTTGTGCCTCTTGCCATACATTAGCACGTAGATTCTTTCTGAAAACCAGGTGAGGGAACAGTGATTCATATTTACACTGAGGAAACTGAGGTTCAGAGTTTGCCAAGCATCATGCAGCTCTAGAGGCAAGTAATCATCAAATACAGTTCTGTCATACTCCAAAGCCTGGCTTTAGAAGCGATTTTGCAAAGTGAGGAGCCACAAGTCCAGGCTTTGCTCTAAGATTGCCTGGCTTTGTGCCTACTACCTGTTCCCTGCCAGCTGTATGACCTTAAGCAAGTGACTTCATCTCTCAGCCTCAATTTCTCATCTGTAAAGTAGAGCTAACAATAGAATTACCTTCAAGCCATGCCCAATGGTGCATATTTGTAATCTCAGAGCGTGGGAGGCTGAGGCAGGAGGATTGCAAGTTCAAGGCCAACCTGGGAAACTTAGTAAGACCCTTTGGCAAAATAAAAAACAAAAAGGACTTAGGACATGGCTTAGTGATAAAGTACCCCTTGGTTTAAGTCCCCTGTACACACACACACACACACACACATACACACACAGTACATTCTTAACATTGTTATGAGGAGTAAACAAATCAATATGTATAAAACATCTAGAACAGTGCCTGGTATACAAATAACCCATTGCTAAAAAGCATGAAATGAGTATTTTTCTTCTATTCTTCATAGATCTCCTTAGAAGAAAGAGCATGAGCAAGGCAAAAGAACTACATGAAGAAAATACAGGGCAGAGGGTCACTCCAATTCCCTTAGAATTGGAGTCCTCCCACATTTGGACAATAGTGTCAGGAGTCATCCAACCAGAAGCTCGTGTGACCCAGCAATTGCACTTCTGGGAATTCATCCTAAAGAAATAATGGATCAAGAGAGCAAAGATGTACATACCAGATGTCATTTCCATGCTGTTTATTATAGTGAAAAACAGCAGCTTGCTTTAATGAATCATGGTGAATTCATACACAGCAGCCATTAAAAACAACAATGTCACTGTTTTAAAAATATCAATTCAGAAAGAGATTCCTGATATAGTTAGTTGTTAAGAGAATAAAAGCAGGTGAGTAGAGTTTGAGAGAGGAGATACTGGAGAGATAAGGTTGGGGAGGGGAACTCCATCTTATTTATGGAGCACATAAAATTGTTTACGGTGGACATTCATTACTTTTGTAATGAGAAGAAAACAAGCAGTAAAACAATTTCCATTTTGGGGGAAAAAAATTAAAGGTTTAGAATGTCCAGCTAGGAAGCAGTCATGAGCCTGGAATGGCTGGGCCTTCAAAGGAGGATCTCTCTGCTCCTTTGGGAGTGGGCCAAACATTTTATCCTCTTTCATCCTTCTCTCTGCCAAGAAGCAGGGGTTGGGTGGGGAGCAAAAGGGCCTGGTGGGTCAGACATACCCCACCAGGTCTGTGGTGTTCAGCAGGCTGGCATTTGCTGTTAAAACAATTTCAAAACCACTGGCCAATGAGCCCTTCCATGTTCTTCTGCTCATTGATTGATTCACTCAACAGGTATTTTTTGAGCATGTGCTCTGTGCCTGGACTATGTGATGAGGTTGTTGTCCTGCAGACAAAGAGTAAGTGTTCAATAAATAGACAAAAACTTTGGTTTTCTTGGAGCTTGTGTTTTAGTGAAGATACACAGTTAATTCATGAGACAGATTGTATGAAAAGTCTACTAGATGATGAGAACTATACAGAAAAACCAAACAGGAAGAGAGAAGAGTGAATATGGGATTTGGGGGTGGGGTGTGCCATTAAAAGTAGAGGAAAACCCAGTGTGGTGGTGCACTCCTGTAATCCCAAAGCTTGGGAGGCTGAGGCAGGAGAATCCCAAGTTCAAAGCCAGCCTCAGAAACTTAGCAAGGCCCTAAGCAACTTAGTGAGATCCTTTCTCAAAATAAAAATTAAAAAGGGCTCGGGATGTGGCTCAGTGGTTAAGCACCACTGGATTCAATCCCCAGTACCAAAAAATAAAATTAAATTAAAAAAGAAAGAAGAAGGAAAACCAAAAAAGTCAAGAAAATTTGAAGTCAACTCTACGAAGCAGTTCTAGGAAGACGCCATGGAGAAAGAGTAGTCCAACCAGAGGGAACAGCAATTACAACATCCCTGGGCAGGAGGGGTGTTTGATGGGCTGAAGAAGTATAGAATAGATGCCAAATAGGCAATAGGATTAGTGAAGTAGAGAGCACTAGATGAATTTGGAGAAGAAATGAAGATTAAAGGGGGTAGGATTTGGCAAGCTCTGGTGAGGTTTTGGCTTTTACCCTGAATGAAATGGGGAGACAGAAAAGGGTTTTCCGTAGAGAAATGACAACCACTTGCTTAGGTTTGAACAGGATCACTTTGTCAGATGACATGCATATAGGCTGAAAGGAGAAGGGTCAAAGAGAGAAGCTGGAGATTGACTAGGAAGCTACAACAGTCATCCATGTGAGAGATAATGTTGGCTTCAACCAGAGTGGCAGGGAAATTGAGAGAAGCAATTGCTACCATAGTCCGTTTTTGCTCTGACCTATTAGGTCCGGATTCTTCATCACATCCCAAACAAGCTAATGCAGTCACTTTGTTTTAGTAAGAATAAGGCATACAGTGTGTGTCACTATAGAAATATCCTTCTTAGTCCTGAAGATCTTTGTGTTGTGTTACCTGCTATATCTCCAGTGCCTACAACAATGTTTGGTGCTCACTTGTCACTTATTGAATGATGAATGAATGAATGAATGAATGAATGATGAATGAATGAATAAAAGATTGAATGAAGGCATTAACTGTCTACATAAGGGGCCAAGGACTTGGACTAAAGGTGGGAGGAGGAGAGGGGAATGTTGGCTCAGAACACACATGTAGGTGTATCTGGTCCCTTCCTCTCTCAGTCTGGCTGAATGTGAGTGTAAACATTAGTATTCGTAATTTTTGGCCATATCAAAAAATGAACCCACTTGGGAAGAATCACTTTCATTTTATTTAAGAGAAGGGATTCAAGCCCCGGGAAATGGATAGAGTTCCTGATTTGGGGATAAATGGAGTCCAAAGCTTTGGCACATCTCAGTTCTAGAAAACCAGAAGCACTAGCTTTTCACTTTGCTCTTTTGGCACAACCTTTCCAGCTCTTCTAGAAGCTTCATTCCCATTCAACTGCAAGCCTTCTTAATCTCTTTGCCCTCCTGCCTGCTGATTCTTCCAGGGCTATCCACTAGCCCTCTGATTACTTTGAAATCCTCACTCCATTCAATGGAAACTCCTCTTCATCTTGAAACATTCCAAATCTCCTTTATTAAGCTATTCCCGAATTCTCTGCAGACCCTATCCCTCTCATCTCTGTAGTCTGCTGTGGAAGCTTCACTTTCCCTCTAGCTCAAGAGAAGGGTAGATTGACTGACTCAGAACCTGGATAGCTCATTTTCCTTCTTTATCATCTAAAGGTACATCATAAGCCATTATTAAGGTAACCTGGGGAAGGTCTTGCAAAGTTGAATCAAGCACAGTGCAAATAAGAGAGGAAAGAAATAGCATCTCCCTGAGGTTTCATTGCACATCTCATTCCTTCTAGTTCAAACACAGCAGAGAGATAAATATTGCAAATGGAGCTTGTGCTGTTTCTTCCCTCAAAGTCCCATCGAAATGGCAGCAAAGAAGTTTTGAAAGGTCCTACAGTTAAAAGACTAAGGCAGAAGCATAGAGACAAGTGCAACAGAAGATTGGCAGCTGGGACTGGGGTTGTGGCTCAGTGGTGGAGTGCTTGCCTAACATGTGTGAGGCCCTGGGTTCGATCCTCAGCACCACATAAGAATTAATAAATAAAGTTCCATCTATGATCAAATATATAATATATAATTTTATATACATATAATTGTATATGACTGGGAGCTGAAAAAAGGTACAAAAACTGGAGAAAGAGGAAACCAAAGTTGGCAGTGGGGAGAGCTCAGAAGCAGACCAATTTATTCAACAAGCCTCAGAAATATTCAGGAAGGAGGCACACCAGTTATCTCTGAGAGCAGGAGTGTATTTGGCCTGAAGACAAGTGGTGTGGTTCAAAGTTTGTATGAGAAAAATTAGACCTCCAAACTTCTTCTCCCAGATGGACAGAACACTGGAGATTTTTCTCCCAGAAAGGCTGGACACAGAGATACCAAGCACATTGCAGAGATCACTGCAGCAAAAGAAAATGATGGTCCACATGCTACACAGCAAGGTGTTCATGCCCCCACTCAGCTCCAGGAACATATGCAGCTGTGACTCTCTGTTCCGCTGACAGAGACTGCAGTCTTCCTCTCTGGGGAATAATATTTGGGAGTCCCCTAAAAAGTCCAGGAAATTCTAGCTGTGCCTGGTAGCACACACGTGTAATCCTGGCTACTAGGAAGCTTGAGGCAGGAGGATCACAAGTTCAAGGCCAGCCTCAGTAACTTAGTGAGACCGGTATCAAAATTAAATAAAAAAAATAGAATTAAAAGGGTTCTGGTTGTAGCTCAGCAGTAGAGTACACCTGGGTTCAATTTCCAGTACCACCCAAAGTCAAAACTAACAAGAGTCCAGGAAACTCACTCTGCTGTGTGCAGTTGAAAACCCCTACAGTCTGCATACAGAATTCCAATAAGCTTTCATTTCCTCACTCTTAGAAATGAGTGGATGGTCAAGGGTGACCAGACATTTGAGGAAGTCCTTTAATGTGGAAGACAAAGACTAAGACAGACGGAAAATTTAATTCAGAGGAAGTAGACACAAAGCAGGGAACAGAAGAAAACTCAACACAAACAACTACGACATCTCCATGGCTTGCAGCAACAAAGGGTGACCTTTTGCTCATGCCATATATTATCTGCATGTCTGTTCTGTTGTCTTCCCTCAGGATTCAAACCGAAGAAGCAGCTTCCATCTGAGGTATCCTCAGGCTCCTAGCAGACGGGAAAGCAAGATGGAGGCCTTGCAGATTGACTCTCAACGCTTCTGCTCAAAAATAGAACATATCTCTTCCACTCATATTTCATGGACCAAAGCAAGTGATGTGTCCAAATCTGATGTTTGCAGTGCAGAAAATATTATTCTGCTGCATAGACAGTCCTGATAGACAGTATAGAAAATGCTTTAGCAATATCAGAATCTACAGGAATCCATAGAAGGAAAACAGGAGGCAGTCAAAGAGAAAAGAGAGGAGAATTAACAAATTGTCAATATTATATGATAAAAGCAAAATTAAATAAATTATGAGCTCAAGGGTGCACAACTGTAATGCCAGCTACCCAGGAGGCTAAGGAGGAGGATCACAGGATTGAGGCCAGCCTGGGCAACTGAGTGAGATTCTGTCTCAAAATATAAAATAAAAATGATTGGGGATATAGCTCAGTAGTAAAGTGCCATGGAATTCAATGATTCAATTTTCAGTACTGAATGTGTGTGTGTGTGTGTGTGTGTGTGTGTGTGTGTGTGTAGTTGATGGCAAATAGACAAAACTAAAAAGAAATGGAAAATAAATAAAATTAAAAGAAGACTCCAAGAGGCCCAATATGTGAATTAAAGTAATACAATGGAGGGGAAAAAACAAAGACAAGAGAGAGTAGGAAAATATTAATGAAATAATTCAACAACATTCCTCTTAGTGAAAGGACAAATGTTTCTGAAATGAGAGGGCACAATAAGCACACTAGATAAAAAAGACAAATAACAGGGCACATTTTGGTGAAATTTTAGTAAACTTTACAAAGCGGCCCTAAAGGTTCCCAAAGAAAAGCAAGTGTATGAATCAGAATAGCATCAAACTCCTCAACCACACACTGGAAGCTAGAAGATAATGGATCAGTGCCTTGAATGTTTTACAGTAAATGGTTTGCAACTTAGAATTTTATACTCAAATGACCAATAAAGTGTGAGAATAAGACAAAGACCTGTTCAGATGGAAAGGTTTTCAAGAAATATACTTTCATGCAGCACCCTCAAGAAGCTGTTGCAGGATCTGATCTGTTAAAATGAAGATTGAGATGCTTCCTATCATCTTTCCATGACAGCATAATGTGCATGAATGTCCTGGCTGATGCTCTCAAAGGCATCAAAATACCAACAGGGAGCTATGTTTGGTGGCACACATGTGTAATCCCATCCACTCAGGAGGTTGAGGCAGGGGATCATGAGTTCAAAGCCAGCCTCAGCAAAAGTGAGGTACTAAGCAACTCAGTGAGACTCTGTCTCTAAATAAAGTACAAAATAGGGCTGGGGATGTGGCTCAGTGGTTGAGTGCTCCTGAGTTCAATCCCCAGTACCAAAACAAATTTTAAAAAAGGAGTGGCAAATGCCAGGTATGTTAGGTTGTGCTTCAAAGTCATCACATGGCTCCTAACTGGGATGACAAATTTGAAATCAGTGATGACCACAGAGCTGGATGATCAACCCCAGATTTGATAAACAAAGACATAGAAAAATGGCAGAATAATCTCCTCCCATTTCATCATTTCCTTGTATTGAAAATCTCAGCTGGCATCACAGACCATGAAGAAGCCAGACAAAAACACACAGGAGGGAAAAATTTGAGATTCTTTTTCTTGGGATATAAAAACGTACATACTATTAAAATATGTCAATAGATCAAATAATGAAGAATGATCCCAAAATGAGGGAGATATAGAAGCCAGAAATCAGGGAATCTAATATTACAGAAATGTGGGGATGACCCCTAGGATGAAGGTAATTCCCCAGACTTCCCTTTTACCATCATCTTTCTATATAATAGGTAGCCAAGCTGCAATCCTGGAGCCCCAATAGCAGCAGAAAAAGGATCATGGAGAATTCTAGAAGAGATACTTCTAAGAAAAAAAATGCTAGGACATATTGAGATGAGATTTACTTTTCTGGCAGACACTTTGGTGTTGAATTAGTTATAGGTACATAGAAGATGAACCAGGCAAAAAATATTGAAGAACATAAAGGGTATTCAAAAAAGGCCATATAATATAGGAACTTCATATTTTTATTGGTACTTTTTATTTATATGTGACAGTAGAATCCTTTTGATATAATTATACAAGCATGGAATATATCTTATTCCAATTAGGATCTCGGTGTTGTGGGGGTACATGATGGTGAGATTCACTGTGCTGTACTAAATTCTATACATATATAGGAAGGAATTCCATATTAATAGAGCTATTTCAGGATGATGGGAAGAAGGGAAGATTGTGTGACTTTAGGTGAATGAAGGGAGCTGTTCTTTTAGAACAAGAAGTCAGTAGATAATATATAAAACTGAAAATCCAGTATATATCAATATATAATTTAGAAATGTAGAGGAAAATATCAGTAAAATATTTTTCATCTAAAAGTGCTGAAGCCAGGCATGATGGTGCACACCTGTAATCCCAACAACTGGTGAGGCTAAGGCAGGAGGATTGAAGATTCAAAACCATCCTCAGCAACTTAGCAAGGCCCTAAGCATATGGCTCAATGGTTAAGCACCCCTGTATTCAATCTCTGGTACTAAAAAATACACAAGTAAATGAATAAACAAATTAATAAATAAATTGGCTAAAAATATTAGACTCTAAAGAGTTGGAATTAGGTATAGAAATGTTAAGGCAGGGATACTCTGCTTTTTTGCCATACACAGTACAAACTATGTACATTAAATTTTTTTTGAATTTTATTTTCCTAAGTAATTATGAAGCTGAAAATCTCTTAACATGTGCATCGACTAGTTCTCTTTCTGCATATACCCTATTGATAATCTTTTGCCTATTTTTTTGGAATGGTCTGCCTTATTCTTAGGAGTCTATTATAATTGATAAATTTGTACATTAATTCATTTTACAAATATTCATTGAGCCTCTGTTGTATGCCATGCACTGCGGTAGGCACTGGGGATACAGAAGATACAGAAAATCAGAGAACAAGTCTGTTTAATGGGCCTGACAGAGAAGCAGTGAACAGATACAGACTCACTTTCTTTTTTCTTTCTCATTTATTTATTGTTGTAGTGGAGATTGAACCAGGGGTCCTTTACCAATGAGCTAAATCCCCAGTCCTTTTTAGTTGTAATCTGGAGATTGAGGCCTCGCTAAATTGCAGAGGCTAATTTTGAATGTGCAATCCTCCTGCCTTAGCTTCCCAAATGACTGGGATTACAGGCAGGTGCTACCATATTCCTGCCCAGACTCACTTTCTGGAACAGTTAGTGTTCTGAGGAGACTAAAAAGGAGTGTTAGAGTAGATTATGAAAGGTGGGGAGTGGCGGCTTGTATTGGACTGTTAGGGAAGGCTTCTATGAAGAGCCAATTGCCTCCATACTATTTATTGAATAGACCATTCTTTCTCTGCTGATTTGAAAAGCCGCCTTCATTAAATACCAGATTACCACAACCATATGGATGTATTTCTGGTCTCTATCCCTGTGCTATGTCTGATTATTAGGCCAGTCATCCTGCCTCAGGCCAAATTGGCTATTTAGGGCCCTTGTCCATTCTGATTGGTCTGAATGTATGGCATACCCATTGTTATCTACTTTGAATAGAGCTCTAGCACAGTTTTCATTCCTAGAAATGTATGAAATATTTGGATGTCTGGTCAAGCAAGTCTCCCTTTCCATTGTTCTTCCCTCTCAAAATTGTCTTAGCTATTCTTGTGCATTTTCTCTCACACATGAATTTTCTTATCACTTTGTCAAGTTCTGTGAAAACTCCTGCTGGGAATTTGACTGTGGTTGAATTAAATTTATAGATTATCTTGGAAAAAACTGATATCTTTACAATATTGAGTTTCCCATCCAGGAACATGAGTGTATCTCCATATATTTAGATCTCTTCTAGTGTTCTTTTGTAAAATTGTGGAGTCTTCTTTTTATAAGCCTCTCACACTTCTTATTTGGTTTTCCCTTAGGTATTTTATACTTCTGTTGTTTTGGGAAAAGAAACTCCTTTACCCAATTTACTTTCTAATTGCTCATTGCTGGTTTATCTTGATTTCGTTTACAAGAAACTTCATTTTGTAATAGTTTTAGATTTATAGAAAAAAATTCAAAGAAGGATAAGGATGTAGCTCAATGGTAGAGTGCTTGCCCAGTGTGTGTGATCCAGTAGATTCAATCCCCAACACCATTAAAACAAAAAATAAGAACAGAAAGAAAGAAGAATTCATTCCAAAGATAAAATAGAGAGTTCTCATAATCCATGCCTTATTTTTTAAAAAAAATATAGTTGTAGATGGACAGCATGCCTTATTTTATTTATTTATTTTTATATGGCACTAAGGATTGAACCCAGTGGTCACATGTTCACGGCAAGTGCTCTACCACTGAGCTACAGCCCCAGCCCTCTATGCCTCATTTTTATATTATGAACAACTTACATTACTATACACACTTAATGAATGAATAAATGCATTATTATTAACTAAGGTACATTGTTAACTCATATTTGCTTAGTTTTTACCTAATGTCCTTTTTTTCTGTTCCAGGATGCCATTCTGGATACCTCATTCCATTTAGTTATCACATTTCCTTAGGCTCCTCTCAGCTGTGACAGTTTCTCAGATTTGCCTTGTTGCTCATGATCTTGATCATTTTGAGGAGTATTGCTCAGGTACTTCCTGGAATCTGCCTTAACAGAGATTTTTCTGATATTTTTCTCATGATTCGACTGAGGTTATAAATCTGGGAAAGGAAGATCACAGAGGTAAATGCCTTTTCCATCACATGATAGGAATATATGATCAATATGGCTTGTCGCTCTTGATGTTTCTGTGATCAACTAGCTGAGGCAAAATTTGTCATAAGTCTCCTCTATTTTACAAAATTACTTTTTTTTCCACCTTCCATAGTGTACTCCTTAGGAAGAGTTACTATGGGCAGGTCACACTAAAAAGTGGGGAGTGATGCTCCACCTTGTTGTGGGTAGAATATTTTCATAAATTACCTGAAACTCTCATGCCCTGGAGATTTATCATTCTGCTCGATTTGTATCAGCATTGACTCCTGAACATTTATTTTTATATTTGGATTATAATATAATACTCTTTTAGATTTGCTCAGGTCACTGGGAACTCTTTCAAATAGATCCTATGTTCTTCGTATCCCAAAAATGTGTTTTTTTTGTTTGTTTGTTTTTATTTATTCCTGTTTGGGTTTAGGTTTGGCACGGGTACTCCCATACTTTCTGAAACCATAGTATATTCCAGTCCTATTTTGTGCATTTCCTGCTCCAGTTGTCAAACCAGCCACTTCTTCAAGGATCCGTGTTTCCTTTTATTGGAGGATGGTATTAGAAACCAAGATCTAGGTACCAAGTGTGCTCACTGCTATCACGATGTACTTGCTTTTAGGTCTTATCAGCCAACAGCACCAAAATGTTTGTGTGTATTGTAATCTATGTATATCTATAAATGTTTCTGAATGTAACTATCTGTATCTCTATAGTAAGCTAAACATGATGATGACTTCGACTCTAATCTGTAATCACGTGGATGATTCTAGTCTACTTCTCTTGCTTATCTATAAACTACAACAGTGATGAATCAGGCTCCAACTATCAAACATCCATTAACTTAATAGTATTCTTCCAGTATACATGTATGGTGGTATAAAAATTGTTAACCATACCCCTGCGGAAAATAAATTTCTCACAATAAATTTCAGTTTCTTTTACTTTCATGTTTACAGATTGCAGATTTTCAGTTACTTAGGTTAATCCCCCCTTCCTCTCACCACCCTACAATTTGATTCTTTGGTCACATTCTGCATTCCATCCTGAAATCCCCAATCTCCTAAATGATTATTTTAAGAGAAAATTTTAATATTTATTTTTTAGTTATTGGCGGACACAACATCTTTGTTTGTATGTGGTGCTGAGGATCGAACCCCGGAAGCACGCAAGCCAGGCGAGCGTGCTACCGCTTGAGCCACATCCCCAGCCCCTCTTAAATGATTTTTTTTTTCAATTTTCTTCTTTAAGATTATTTATTTATGCTGTAAAGTTCTGTGGCTTTTGAATAATGCTTTGTCATGTAGCCACAATTTCAATATTATACAGAATGGTTTCACCACCTTTAAGTCCCCTTTGCTTCACCTATTAATCTCTTATCCTCCTCACCTGGAGTCCCTGTGACCACTGATCTTTTTATTATATGGTCATCACTATAGGTTTGCCTTTTCCAGAATGTCATTTCCAGATTGTTTGAAATCATTTAATATGTAGCCTTTCGGAATGACCTCTTTTGCTTAGTTCACCCATGTTGTTCTGTTTCTTTTTTGTGGGGGTGAGGGGTGGGTACTGGGGATTGAACTCAGAGACAATGAACCACTGAGCCACATCACCAGCCCTATTTTGTATTTTTTGTTTAGAGACATGGTCTCACTGAGTTGCTTAGTGCCTCACTTATGCTGAGGCTGGCTCTGAACTTGTAATCCTACTGCCTCAGCCTCCTGACCGCTGGGATTACAGGTGTGCACCTCCACACCTGGCTTGTTTTGTTACTTAATAGCTCATTTATTTGTAGCATTGAATAATATTACATTGTATGGATATTTTTTTATTTCTATTCACCTATTGATAAGTAGGTGCATATATAGTTGCTTACAGTATGGGCAATTATGAATAGGTAAATCAAGAACAGGTGGATCTATTGTTGCTGCTACTTTAGGGCAATTATGAGTACAGATGCTATAACATATGTGAGGAAGATTTGTGTGGGCAAAATTTTCAAATCAGTTGACTAAGTACCTAGGAATACAATTACTGGACTGTATGTTCATACAACACCTAGCTTTGTACGAAATCACCAAACTGTCTTCTAAAGTCGTTGTATCATTTTGCATAAGCAATAGCCAAGAATGGACATTCCCATTGCTCCACATCTTCACCATCAATTGATAGTATCAGTTTTGGACTTCAGCCATCCTATATACATATGTGGTATTATTTAAATTTGCAATACCCTAGTGATAAATGATGTTGAGCATCGTTTCATGTGCTTGTTTGCCATCCATAAATCATCTTTAACGTAGCATCTGTTCTAATTTTTCAACTATTTTAATTGCATTATTTGTCTAGTTATTTTTGTATTTTAAGTGTTCTTTCTATATTTTGGATATAAGTTTTCTACTTTATGTGTTTTGTAAATATTTTTCTCTTATCTTAATTAAAATTGAAGACATATACTCTGCAAAATACACCATTGTATTTACTGGATTGTATGTTCAGACAACACCTAGCAAATTCAGTGTATTTTGCAGAGTAGATGTCTTCAATTTTAATTAAGTGTAACATCATTTTTTTCCTTTTATGTGTTGTGCTCTTGGTGTTTTGTTTAAAAAGTCACTACAAACCCAAGAGCACCTTGGCTTTCTCTTGTGTTTCATACAATTTTTACTGTTTTATGCTTTACATGTAGGTATATAACCCATTTTGAATGAATTTGGGAGAAAGGTATAAGGATTTTGTTTTGTTTTTATGAGTTTTCATTTTGTTTTGTATGGGCATCTATAAGCAAATGTTGCTAAATTATCCTATTTCCACTGAATGATCTTAGTTCCTGTATCTACATGGGTCTACTTCTGGACTCTGCATTGTGTTTTGTTGATCTTTGTGTCTATTTGCATAGATGTGTGTGTTATTTCACTAACATCACATTGTCTTTCACTACAGTTGCTTAATAGTCAGTCATGAAATTTGGTCTTGTGAGTTCCCCAACTTTGATTTTTCAGCATTTTGTTGGCCACACTAGGTCTTTTGCCTTTCTTTATAAGTTTAAGTGTCAACTTATTTATACAGAATAGCTTGCTGGGATTTGGTTTAAGATTGTATTAAACTGGGTGCAGTGACACATGCCTGTGATTCTAGAGGCTCAGCAGGCTAAGGAAGAAGGATCATAAGTTTAAACCAGTCTCTGCAACTTAGTGATGCTCTAAGCAACTCAGCAAGACCCTGTCTCTAAATAAATTTAAAAAAAGGACTTGGGATTGGCTCAGTGGCTAAGTGCCTCTGAGTTCAATCCCTGGTACCAAAAAAAATGAAATCTGTAGATCAAGTTGGAGAAGATCTGACATCTTAACAGTATTGAGCATTCTAATCAAAGAACAGATTGTATGTCATTTAGATCTTTGATTTCTTTCACCAGTTTTATGTTTTTCCACATATAGAAGCTATTTTGTCAGATTTGTATTTAAGATTTCATTTTCGTAACTATTGTGAATAGTATATTTTATTTCTAATTTCAGTTATTTATTTTCTTGTATATAGGAAAGCAATTGACACTTGTATATTAACTTTGTATCCTACTACCTTTTAAAACTTATTAGTTTCAGGAGGATCATTTGTGGTACTGAAGATTGAACTAAGGCCTTACGTGTGCTCAGCAAGTGCTCTATCACTGAGTAACATCCGCAGTCCTTCCAGTGGTTTTTCTTTTGGTCAGTTATTTGGTGATTTTTACATAAATGATCACCTCATCTGTGAACAAAGACAGTCTTTTTTCTTATTTCCCTATCTCTCTACTTCTCATTTATTTTTATGTGTTACTGCACTAGCCAAGACTTGCAGTATGGCATTGAATAAAAGTGGAGGGAGAGGAAATCCTTGTTTCCGATCTTAGGGAGAGAGCATCTAATTTTTCACCATTAAATGTAATGTAAATGTAGGTTGGTGTAGATGTTCTTTATCATGGTGAGTAAGTTCTCTGCTCTTCCAGGTTTACTGACAGTTTTTATCATAAAGGAGTGTTACATTTTGTCAAACATTATTTTTCTGCATCAATCAATGTACTCATGTGATTTTTCTTTAACTTGTTGATGTGGTAGATTACATTGCTTTTCAAATTTTTGACTAGCCTTGTGTACCTGGAAGAAATCCCAGTTGCTTCCTGCATTAGCTTTTCATTTCTGTGACCAAAATACCTGACAAGAACAACTTGGAGGGTAAAAGGTTTATATTGAGCACATGATTTCAGAAGTCTCAGTCTATGGTGGGCCAACTCCACTGCTCTGGGCCTGAGATGGGGCAGAACGTCATGGCAGGAGGGCACAAGATAGGAAAGCTGCTCAGCTCATGGAAGCTATGAAGCAGAGAGAGAGAGAGAGAGAGAGAGAGAGAGAGAGAGAGAGAGAGAGAGAGAGAGAGTGTGTGTGTGTGTGAAAGGCCAGGAACAAAATATAAAACCTAAAGTCATGCCCCCAGTGGCCTACCTCCTCCACCACAGTTTACCTTCCTACACTTACCTGCCTACCTGATACAGTAGTCCTTTCAAGTTATTTATCCATTAAACAAATTAATGAACTGATCAGGTTCCAGTTCTCCTCATCTAATCATGAACTTTTATGTCTACACCTCATATCCCCACCCAAACACTCATGGTGTACAATTCCATTTAAACATTATTGGATTCAGTTTGTTAATATTTTACACAGAATTTTTGCATAAGAGATATCAGTCCAGAGTGTCCCTTTCTTGTGATGTCTTTGTTTTTGGAAACATTGTAATGCTGGCCTCCCAAAATGAGCTAGGACATTTACTTTTCATTTCTTTTTCTGGAAGACACTGGAGAAAATGTGTATCATCTCTTACTTAAGGATTTAAAGTTTTGAGAGCATTAACCAGTGAAACCACCTGGGTGTGGTGCTTTCTATTTTGGAAGGTTATAATGGTTTCATTTCTTTAATAGATATTAATTTGTTCAGATTATCTGTTTGATTTCATAGTTTGTGTTTTTCCAGGCATTGGCCCATTTAATCTAGTTTATCAAATTACAGGCATATAATTGGACATAATATTTATTATAATGTCTAAGAGATCCGTAGTGATGATTCTTCTTTCACTTCCAATATGAATCATTTGTGTTTTCTTCTTCTTTTTCTTCTTTTTTTTACCTGCCAATCATTAATTTCAAAGAACCAGTTGGTGAATTGGATGATTTTCCTCTTTAGTTTTCCTTTTATTAATTTAATTGGTATCTATTCTGATTTTTTTTCTTTTCTGCTGCTTTCTATAGGCTTAAACTACATATTTTTCTATGCACCAAGGTAGAATTTTAACTCTAGATTTTAGACCATTTGCCCTTTCTCCTGTATGCATCCAATACTCTAAATTTCCCTCTACCTATTGGTTTTAATTTTTCCTTTTTATTTAATTCAAAATACTTTCACATTTCTCTGAGACTTCTTTGATCTGCATGTGTTATTTAGAAGTGTGTTGTTTGAGGTCTAAATATTTGGGGACTTTACATTGATTTTTAATCATGACATCTTGTCTCTTCAGTAGAGCTGAATTTTCCCTATTTTTGATAATGGTTTTTCTTGAAGTCTCTGAATAGACATTAATCCCATCTGCAAATAATAATGATTTATATCTTATTTTTGAATACTTAAAATAGCAGCATATTTCTCACTATATTCCCTTGTTCAGAAACTTCAGTACAATGGAGAAGAAAAATGGTGATGGTGGGTACCCTCATTTTATTCTTGAGTTTGGTAAATAAGGCTTCTAATAATTAACCACTAAGTTTGATGTTTGCTGTAAATCTCTGATATCTTCCAGTTTTCTAAGAGTCTAATTTAAATGAGAAATGGGTATTTAATTTGTCATATTTTTAAAAAAATCTATTAAAATGATGGTGTAATTATCTCTTAAAGGCAATATAGTGAATTACTTGATAGATTTTCTTAATGGCAAATCAGCATAGTGAAATGGGTTCAAATCTCAGTTCTTCATCCATTTTATTAACTGTGGACTTGTGTAACCTCTACTCTCCTCAGTTTTTTAAACAATAAGAACTATCTCATGAGGTTGTTGTGCAAGTTGATATATATATATATATATATATATATATATATATATATATATATATATAACATATATGATTAATCTAGAACTTAGAGCAGTATGAAATAATTTTCTAAGTTGTTGCATTCTTGGAGGTAAAATATATTTGGTTTGATTCCTTTAGTATGTCAGTAGATTTCATCTGTTAAATGTTTATTCATGCCTTTTACATCAGTGTCATTAGATTGTAATATTCTTTATGTAACCTGTTGTTTTCTGTCATCAGAGTTGTGGAACTTTCTAAAGTGAGTTGGATAGTTTCTCTTTTGATACGCTCAGGAACTGTTTATGTGACAAAGAAAATCTAAACCTGTTGCCTATATTTATATTAGTTACATATTATTGTATAATAAATTACCCCAAAACTTAGTGAATTAAAACAACAGACATTTTTTAAATACTTTTTAGTTGTAGATGGACACAATATCTTTATTTCACTTATTTATTTACTTATGTGGTGCTGAGAATGGAATCCAGTGCTTCACATGTGTCAGGCAAGCACTCTATTACTGAGCCACAACCCCAGCCCCAATGATAGAAACATTTCTGACCTCACAGTTTCTATAGTCAAGCCACCAGGCACAGTTCAGGGCTTGCTTCTGGCTCAGGGTCTCTCATAGGCTGTGATCAAGGTGTTGATTGGGGCTGCTGTCATCATGAGGTACAACTGAGAGCAGAGCCACCTCTTTGTCCACTCACATGACTGTTAGCATGATTCAGTTCCTGGTGAGTTTTTCAATTGAAGACATCAATTTCTCACTGGATATTATCCAAAGGACTCTCTGAAGTTCATGTCATCTAGACCATTCCATAAGACAGCTCATGTTATACAGTAATGTGATTCATCAATGCCAACATGGGAAAACCAGAATGCCACCAAGCTGGAAGTCAGTCTTTTTGTAACCTAATTTTTTGGAATGGTTCTGCCATTACTTTTGCTGCATTCTACTCACTAGAAACAAGTCACCAGATCCAGGCCACGTTCAAGCCAAGAAAATAGAGGCAAGACGTGAATATGAAGAGGTAGAAACTATTGTGGGCCATTTTAGAAGCTGTATATCACCATTTTTAAGGGTAGATATTTGATTAGGCTTCTAATTCCTTCTGTGGTTATTGGGGTAACCAGTTTTATACTAATTCTTTACCAGTTTTGGTATTTTATAATTTTCTAGAAAGTAATTTTATCTAAGTTTTCAAATTTATTTGCCAAATGAAAAAAATCTCCTTCAGTGCTATTAGTCTCATTATTAATTATGTCTTCTCTTCCTTTAGCAGAAAGATCATTTATTTATTTCATTAGTCATTTCAAAGTACCATTTTTAACTTATTGATTAATTTTATTTTTATTCCTTTTATTGGTTTATGTTTTATCTATATTAACTCCTTTCTTTTATTTTCATTTGTGTTTATAGTTTTTTCCTAACTCTTGAAGTTTGATTTTTTTTTTGGCTCTGGATCTAGAAATCAAGGGTACTCTACCACTGTGTTATATCCCATGTCCATTTTAGTTGGGGACAGGGTCTCACTAAGTTGCCTGGGAATTTATGATAGCCTCCTGAGTAGATGGGGTTACAGGCACACACCACTGTGTCTTGCTTTCATGTTGAATAAGTGCACTTAAGGCCATGCATTTTTCTCTGAGTAGTTATTTTGTTACATCCTACTAGTTTTGTTATATAGAGATTTGATTGCTTTTCATTTTTCATTGGTTTATACTTTCCATTTTAATCCTTCTTTTTTTATTTATGCATGACAGTGGAATGCATTACAATTCTTATTACACATATAGAGCACAATTTTTCATATCTCTGATTGTATACATAGTATATTCAAACCAATTCATGTTAATTCTTCTTTAACCAGATTACAAGTGTGCTTCCCCCTTTTATTTCTGGGGTCATAGATTTCAAAGCATTATTTTATTATTAAACCATGATATTATTGACCCCAATGGTTACTATGTGACCATATGTGATATTATTATTTCAAATTTATTGAGCTTTCTATTTTGACTTAACACATTATTAATTTCATCAGTATTCAATGTGTATTTAAAAAGTATGGGCCTTTTCTGTTCTTACAAACATACAAATGTTAAACTTTGCTAATTTAACCACTTTAATACTGATGTCTTTCTGTAGTTAGCAGGTTAGTAAGTTAGTACCTGATGTGTTGATTTCTGAATAAAGAATATTTTTGCCCTATGATTAGAATTTTCTGATCCCTAAGTTAAACTGTGCTGTAAAGGTTCATTGCAGTTTTATCTTTGTCATGGACTATACCTATTAGGAACTAAATATTCTTTATTTAATATTTAAATCTTCTTCTGTCAGGCATGGGTATTACTACATCTACTTACTTTTAGTTAACACTTGAGTATATTTTCAAACTTTTTGTGTTATTTTGTTATATATATATATATATATATATATATATATATATATATATATATATATATCTCATAAATGGCAACAGCCTAAGAGTCTTTGTCTTTTAACAGGGTAATTTTAACATTTACATTTATTATGATTGCTTATGTACTTAGACTAATTTCTGACATCTCATTTTGCATTTTTTAAATTTGCCTTCTTTCTCACTGTTTCCATCCCCTTTTCTGTCTTTTGTTAAATGAGAAAATTCTCTTCTTTCCATTTCATTTTCAGTAATGATTTGAAAATTATACCTTTTACATTAAAGCTTCAAAAATTTGCCCATACATTATACATATGCATTCTCTACTAGCTTTTAACATTAATCTGCATGTCTTCTCGCTCCAAACAAAGCAAGAAGCTTGTTATATGGTTTCTTACCTCTGTTCCCTCTTTACTATACTACAGTCCACCCCTTGCCCTATGCTGCCACCCCATCACATCCTGTGCTGATACATTCTCTTATAGTTTACTCATTTCTTTTTAATTTTTTCCCAATTTCTTTTGTAGTTGTAGATGGACAGAATGCCTTTATTTTATTGATTTATTTTTATGCGGTGCTGAGGATCAAACCAAGCGCCTCACACATGCTAGGCAAGTGCTCTGCCACTGAGCTACAACCCCAGTCCTCATTTCTTTTCCATTATTCTTATATCCCTCTTCTTGTGCTTGAATTCATCATTTTGTTTCTTAGTGTGATATATTTCTATCAGTTATGTCAGAAATCATCTGTAACTAATAACATTTCTGAGTGCTTAAATGTCTTAAAAATGCCTTTCATTCACCCTCCCTATTGTCTTTAATTGGTCACTAAGTGTATTCCACAATGGCTATTATTTAAAATGGAATTTTAAATAATATTTATTATCTATCATTTGTACAGATTTGAGGTATGAAAAAGGAGTCTATTTCATATGTTAAGCCCATCATTTTAGTCCCCTTATACCTGCATCTTAAGGCAAGGCTCACTACATATGAGTCAGGTTGGAAAACTTCCTTTTATCACCCCTTTCTTTGCTTCCCTGTTCCCACCAGAAAGAGATGTCAACTATCAGGACATTGATGGAACTACCTTCAATTAGTGAGTGAAGTCACTATGCATCAGCTGTCAGAAAAAAGGGTGTGAATTGCTTCTTTTTTTCTTTTGCCCATATGACCAGAGCTCTATGCAGATGTAGGGACAGATTTTCACTAGCTATATACTTTCTTTTTTGTCTTTGTCTTCCATAATGATGCTACGAGGGAGATACTGTCCAGTATCATGTTTAATCTTGTGATGGGAAGAAATATCTCAAGGCTCATGGCTAGGCTACACAATCCTAGCCAGTGTGAAAGAGCTCACATTGAGGTGTGAGGTCCAAAAAAGTCCAGCTAAGGGTGAAGGGAACCGTTGCTTTCCTTTGCTGTTGCTCTATGGGCATATCTCTCCCTTGGGAACTTTGGGGGAAGAGCTGACTTTGGTCTAGAGCAATATATTGGTACACCCAGGTTCCTTGGCCACAATGAAACACTCATTACACCAGATTTCCAATAATAGCTTCATGGTAATATTCTTGCAATTCCAATTCTGTAAAGGTAAAAAGATTAAAGATGAATGTGCCTTAAGTGATGAAGAATGACAAGAGTATCAATTGCAATGTGCTTCAGCTCTAGATCAGCCATATATAAGTTTGCAGAGATTATGGACTATGCAGCTAAATGGAACTCGCTTCTCAATATACACTTTGCCAATGGTACCCTTGGATTGGTGCAGAATCTGTATGATTATATAAGGTGTCTCTACTCAGCCCTACCCTAGCTGCCCCTAAGGATGTCAGACAATCCCTTTGCCCTTAGCAAATGATCTGTAAATGTCTGTTGTCCTAATATTCAAAGGTGTGTCATGGTGCCTTATCCCTTCTCTTGAGTTACACATTAGCTTTTGAAAAACTTCTTGGGTTAAACCTGAGGCTTTAAAAAGGAAGGTTTCCCATGAATGTGTGGGTGCTCACCTGTAATCCCAGCTACTAATGAGGCTGAGGCAGGAGAATCACAAGTATTAGGTCAGCTTGTCAACTTAGTGAGACCCTGTCTCAAAATCAAAAATAAATAAATCAGTAATCAGTTAGAGATGTGGCTCAGGGGTAGACCACCCCTGGGTTTAATCTCTAGTACTAATAAATAAATAAATAAATAAATAAATAAATAAATAAATAAATAAATAAGGTTTTCTTAGATGATATAGATGGTAGATGCAAAAACGAATGTTCAAAGCCAGGATACACTCTCTCCTACAGGCAAGCCAGCTGAAAGCATTCAGCAGGCAAATGTTTGAGGTTTAGTGCCAGACCATGAAAAGCATGGTTATCTCAGACACTCATTTATTTATTCATCACGTTTTTCCTAAGTCTCTACAGGACAGTCACCCTTAGATACCTTCCAACTCTGCCATTCACGATATAGGATATCTCCAGTCTCTCTTATATCAGTGGGGCCTCTTTCAATTGAAAATGGCAAGAATCCAACTCAAACTGATCTAAGCCAAAAGGGTATCTTATTAGTTAACATAAATGAGAAGTACAATCATGTGCCACTTAACATTTTGGTGAATGACAGGCTGCATATACAATGGTTTGTCCCATGAGATTACATCTCCTAGTGAGGGAGTCGTCATCTTAATGTGGGTAAGCACACTATATGATGTTTGCACAACAAAAAATCATCTTGTTGAGAGCCACAGCCGAGTCAGAATGACACCTGGCATATTGCCAGAGGGAATGGTTGAAAAGTGATGACAGTGAACCATTTAGATGATGATTTGAGTTAAACTATATATAATTGCTGTGATGCTGGATTGATTGAGCTGTATATGGACCCTGCTCTGGGAATAGGGCGGCTCCGGAAATCTGCCTTAGGCATTAAGCAATGTGTGACTGTGCAAGGGTCACGCTGGGTCCTGGGCTTAAATGAGGTCTATTCATCTCCTGAGTGCCTGTTTCTCTCTCAGGCTGGTTTTTCTCACAGAACTCTTGAATGTCTAGGCTTATGTCTTCTACTGATGAGTCTTCAATGACTCTTTTTTTATACCTTTATCAAAAGTTCCAGGGAGGGGGGCCCTGTGAGGTGGTGCACACCTGTAATCCCAGTGGTTCTGGAGACTGAGGCAGAAGTATTGCAAATTCAAAGCCAGCCTAAGCAATTTATTTAAAGCCAGCCTCAGCAATTTAGTAAGGCCCTAAGCAACTCAGTGAGACTCTGTCTCTAAATAAAATGTTTTTTTAAAGGGCTGGGGATGTGGCTCAGTGCTTAAGTGCCCCTCAGCTCAATTCCCAGTACGAAAAGAGAAAGAAGTTCCAGAGAGGGTTTGTATTGGCCCAGCAAGGGTCACATGACTACACAAATCAATATCTCTATCTACTATGATCGAATGCTATGGTTGGCAAGAGTTGAGTCTTCATCTGTCAGCTCTTGGAGTTGACTCATATGGACTCACAGTGAGGGAGAGGTGATTTTCTGAGAAAATTTTGGCAGCTGTTATAAAAAAGAAGCAGTGGATGCTGAGCAAATGAAAACAATGATCTCTTGCATTTCTCATTTCACAGATGAGGAAACTGAGACTTAGAGAAGAATAGCCCATGATTACATGGCCCTTCTACATGGCAACTTTAATGCAGTACTAGGGATTGAACCTAGGGGACTCTACCAGCAAACTACATCCTCAGTCCATTTTATTTTTTGAGACAGTGACTCATTATGTTGCTGAGGCTTGCCTCAAACTTGCAATCTTCCTGCCTCAACCTCTGAAGCAACTGGAATTACAAGTGTGTGCCATCGTGCCCAGGTTACATCAAGCAATATTAAATTATTCATGTAGGCCATACATTAAGAGAAGCCACCTCTGGCATTTGTCCCAGCATCCAGAGATAGTAGGGCATCTGTGGAGGCAATTTGAAGATTTCAAGGCCAATGCTGCAGATGGGTGCTGGGACCAAAACAGTGTGGAATGACAATCAGGACACTTGGGCCTTCGTCCTGACTCTGCCATTAACTTGCTGAGTGAATTGAGGCAACACCATTCTTCTCCTAGGCCTCAGTTTTCTCAAGTATAAACAGAGAGTATTGGAGTAAATGGTCTAAAAACATGTTATCAGTTGGTGCTTTGGTTTCACTCTTGAGGAGAGAGGGAATGAGAGAAGTCGGCAGGCCAAGGGAGTCCCTCCTCTCCATCTGAAACCATGTGGAATTTCTGCAGTGGAGACATTTAACATGACTTTAATTGGAGTTGAAACGTCTGATATTTCTGATAGTAATAATATGCCCTGTATGGGGCCAGGGGGAGCAAGGCCCCCTGAAAAGAAGACCCAAAAGCCCTCTCTGTTCCTTCTCTTGAAGCACAGCCCCCAGCAGGTGGGGGTCCCAGCACCAAGGCCCAGTGAAGCTGGTGTTCCTGAGAAGCCAGGGCTGTAGGATTCCACCTCGGCTGGCAGGTGGCCATGCTGGCTGCATAGCGGCTTCTGCACCTCCTTCTCCCTTCAGCCTACCCCATCTTGCCCTGATAGGCCTGGTGGCTGCTTCAGGATGGGCTAGGGGCTATGGAACACCAGGGAGAGAGCCAGACAGTGGACAGTGTGTGAGGTCCTACGTGCAATGTCGCACAAGTGGCCTAGCTGAGCAGAGGTGCTTGGTTTCAGGGTATGTGTGGTGGCGGGAGATCTGGGGTTTGCAGGACACTGCCATGGTGGTAACTGCAGGGTGTGTTTGTCCCTCCCTATCCATCACCCTCTTCTTCCTCCCCCACGTAGTCCGTCCATCTTTCCACACAAGCATCTCTTCCTCCCTGGGAGGTCCCCTAGCTGCCACTCCAGCCTCTCCTGCTGTGACACAGAAGTTTCATCTTAACCCTCCCTCTGTCACAAAGTAAATCCTAGCCTAGATATGTGTGGGAGCAGGGCCACTCATTCATTGGAGATCCAGCTAAAACTTCTGAACTTTTCCCTACCAGACCGAGCACACTGTGTGTTAGACAGTGAACATGGATGTCCTGCCTGGTGTCTAGCTTTGGCCCTTCATACTGTATTTATTCTGTGCAGGAGATGGTGAACTGCTGGCCAACCACCACTATATAAATAGCACCTGGAGTCAGTGACTAAGTGGTGCCCTTGCCACCCCTCCTCCAGTGTCCCATCACACCCCTGGCCTGTTTTCCCACCGTAATGATCCTTCTGTGATGGGGCGATGAGTGGGCAACGGAGAGCCCATGCTGACCCCTAGCCCAGAGCAGGCAGCCCTTACATTACCCACAAAGCTCAGGGGGGCCAGGTGGGGGTGGGGAGCTAGTGCTTTCTCCCCCCTTTAAATATATTTAAGCAAGGAAACAGACTTCACTTTCAATCTTCTCTCCAAGAGATGGTCATAAACAAAAGCAGGTATGGGGCAGGAGGAGGAGGGGAAGAGAGGAAAACTATTTGGGAGATGAAGGAGGCAGCCATGACAATGTCCCCTTTTGAACCTCAATAAGGTTGTTTTTATTGGTTGTTTTCTCCTCCTTCTCTCTCCAGCCAGCTTTACTTAAAAGGAACATTATGTTATCCCAAATCAGATTTCCAAACATCATCTCCAGGTCACTGTGAACAGCTCAGCAATTTGGTCCCCTTTAACCTCCAACTCAGGAGGGAGCTGCCCCCATCACCAACGCTGGGGTAGCCCTCCCAGTTGGGCAGGGACAGAGAGGAGCCTGCGGGGGAGGGGGGTGCAGGGCAGGAACTGCTGTGCTGGGGGGGAGCCCATGCCACCCCAACTCCATGCCCACTGGAGGACACCCCTGGCTCTGCTGGATGGGAGCTGGACCCCGGTGGGTTGATGTGGGTTTCATTTTTCCTTTGCCATAAACTTGGGGCTTATCGATGCCACAGAGCTGCCAGGGGAGACTAGAGTCAGGCCGGTGCCCTGGTGGCAGTGCATGGTGAGAGACCACAGTATTCCAGCTGGGGTGGTGGGGCCTGCAAGTGTTGAGGGTGAGGCTGAGGGTGTGGGACAGCGCATGGCTTCTGGAAGAATCATGCTCTCCCTATTCTGTTCCATCTGTCCAAGGGAAAGGCCACCCTTTGCTCTCTCCTCCTCTTTCCTCGGAGGACAGGGCAGGAGTTGAGGGAGAAGAGGAAAGAGGAGACTGGTTAGGGCGTGGCAAATTGGTATACATCTGAGTAGGAACCTCAGCAGAAGGACCGGGGCGAGACACGAAGCATTTCCAATCTGGAGATTCAGGTCCCAAGGAGCAGTCTTCTCTCACAGAGAATTGGGAACAGAAAAGAGTTGGGGTATCTTGGCGTCTCACCAAATGGAAAAAGCTAAGTGACAGCAATTGGAACTGGGGTCCCTGAACATTCTGTGTGTCCTGTGTTGCCACAGAACTGAGCCCTGCCAAGACGTTAAATTTCATGTCCTCAAGCTGAAACATTCTTTCTAGGATCCTATTGCCATGAATTCTTGTGCACTTCCCAGTAGCCCCGAGGTGCAAGAATTTAAAAGTCCATTTTAGAGACTGGAAAACAGAGGTCCAAAGAGGACTTGCCAAGAGTCCATGAGGAGTGAATTGGGGACATGAATCTAGACGTGAGGTCTTCTGGCCTTCATGGCCAGGTTCTTTTCTTGGGCCCTAGACACTGTGGTGTGGACCTTTGCAACCTCCCCTTACTCCAGGAACTTCCAAAATGAAGCAGGTGACAGAGTAGGCCCACGAGTGCACTCTTGGCTTTGATTGGGGTAGACGTAGTGGGATAATCCAAAAGGCAAAAGAATTTCCCAGAAAACAGAAAATGCAGAAGAACTCCAAGGTCAAGGCTGAAATTCAGTCCTGAGCTAGGAGAGAGGCCTGCCTAGGCAGAGATGGCTGGGGGGAAAAGAACAGCCCAGAGGCTGGAGGTTTATTTAGGAAGAACCAGAAAGCCATCCCCGCCTGGCCCAGGTGGCAAGGCCCTTGATGCTTCCACAGTGACTGTGAGGGAAGCCCTGGGGGTTCTGGAGTGAAGCCAGGAGAAACAACAGGCCGGAAGGTCCTCCCTCTGAAATCTGTCCTGCCAGGCCTCATTGTGCCCACCTGGCACCCTTTCTCAGTGCAGGGGAAGAAGAAAGCTCCCCTACTGTGGACCAGTTACCTGCACATCGTTATCTCATTGACCTATGTGAGCAAAGATTCTGCTTTCCATTTTAGGATGGGAAAGCGAGGCCTAGAGAAGAAAAGGGGCTTGTCCAAGACCCAGAAATAACACAACACGCAGCCTGGGTTGGAGCCTGAGTCTGTCTCACTCAAAACTTTGGCTCTTTCTGCTAAGCCATGACCTCAAGGGCACAGGGGTCACCACAGAAGGTGCCCAGCAGAAGCACCCAGGTCACCCTCAGTTTGGGGAGTTTTGGACCTCAAGAAGTGGACCCAGAAGCCTAGCAGACCAGAGATGGAAAACTGGGGAGCTGGGGGATGTGGATGGTAGAGCCTCCTACCACTTCCCTCATCTCCACACTCCTGCCTCCTCCTAGGTTCCCTAGCAGTCCCTCCAGAGCACCAAGAAAGGAGACACTGAGGAGGGATTCAACGTTTGTCTCATGCCACTGGTTCCTGGGCACATGGCCCAGGAACCCTCCCTTCCACGTTTCTCTGGGAGGAGGGTTGCACAGCACCCACAGCAGCCTTTGGCAGATGACACTCAGCCCGCCACCCCCACAGCCAACAGGGGCCACTTCAAATATCAGCTCGGAGCATGCAGAGGTCTCTCCCTCACTTGCTTTATTTATCTTGGCCCAAGGACGACGAAGCCCGGATCTGAGGGGAGGATGGAGAGACCATTTCCAATATTTCCTCCCAGCCTCTCTATGCCCCTGAGTTGCCCCTTGATTCCTGGGAGGAGAGGGCAGAGGTCTGTGGTCTGAAAACAGTGACTTGAAACTGGAGGGGGTGCAGGGATGAGGGGAGAGAGAGAACTCGGAGCCCACAAGCCCTGTGGTGGACTTGCAGGTAGTGCACCGCATACCAGGTGGGCTGTGCTCACTGATGGGTCTCAGCCCCCGAGCTGGCCCACCCCAGGCCCAGCCTCAGACAGCTGTGGGTAGATGGGGGTGGACACTGGCCTGGTTCCCTCTGCCTTCAGGGTGAGGTCTGCACCAAAGGGTCAGCACCCCCGGGAAGCCAGGCCCAGAGCCCTCTGTTTAGGCCAGAGAGAGGAGGGGGTGGCAGGCCAGTCCCGGTGTCCAGGGAGCTCCAGGCCTGTATCCCCAGAGCCCAGCTGCCTCAGCAGAGCCACCCCACCACGGAGCTACAGGTCTTCCCCCTCTTCAACTTGTCTGCACTGGTGGAATCCCTGTCTCCAGTCACCATGTCCCCACCACACCCAGCGCTGTCCTTCAGCCAAGCCACACATGGAAGTGCCTTCCTCTCCCTCCTCAGCTGGGCCTGCCCTTCCCCAGGGTGCAGGGACTTGGCTCCTCTGAATTTTCTCCAAAGTGTCTCCATCACTCCCATGCCCGGGGACGTTCAGCCGCACAGTGGCCTAGGAGGACAGGCAGGAGGCATGGGCGTGGCCACAAGCTGTCTTGCTCCTGAGAGATATCAAGGAGGGGCAGACATTGATTCTTTCTCAGCCTCCCTCCTTCCTCTGGGTTCTGTAGGGCCGTGAGGTGTCAGAGGTGGGTAGCCTTAGGCTCCATCAGCAAATGTGTCTGGACATCTCCAGTGCGGGTGATGAAAGGGGTTGGACTTGGTTCCCGCCTAAGAGAATTTGCCAGAACAGTTGCTATGGTTTCCCTGTGTCCCCCAGAATTCATGTGTTGGCCCCAACATGGCAGTGTTGGGAGGGGAACCCAGAGGGAGGTGTTTGGGTCAAGGGGACAGAGCTGTCATGAACAGAAGAATGGGGTCTCCTGGGAGGGAGGCGTTCTCACTCTCCCAGGACTGGATTAGTTACCACAACGGGGTTGTTATAAAGAAGCCTGCTTCTTGTATTGTCCCGTCTGTCGTGTGCCTGCTTGCCCTTTCACTTTCTGCCATGAGCTGAAACAGCCCAAGACCCTCATGGGTGCCATGCTCTTACACTTCCCAGCCTCCAAAACCATGAGCCAAAATAAACCTCTCTTCTTTACAAATTACCCAGTGTCAAGTGTTCTGTTATAGCAACAGAAAATGAATCCATAAAAGAAGTCATATTAGTAATAACAGCACCGATAAGAGCAATATGGCGCTTTCCCCATGGCAGACACTATCCTAAGTATTGTACACAGATTAATCTTTTCATTTTCACAAGGGCCCTATGAGGGCAGGAACTCTACTTATCTTCAATTTACAGGCAAGGAAACTGGGGTTCTTGCTCAAAGGTATTCTGTAAAATTCCCTAGGAACTGGATAATATTCCAGCTGGGGTTCTGTACCCAGGGAGGCTCCCTCCAGAGCCTATGCTCCAGACTACTGCATTAGACATGATGGGAGCTAGCCATGGGGGCACAGGCCTGTAGTCTGAGCTGCTCAGGACGTTGAGACAGGAACATTGCAAGTTGGAGGCCAGCATCAGCTATGTGGTGAGACTCTGTTCTCAAAAGAAAATCAGGGGGGCTGGGGATATAGGTTAATGTTGCACCCCCACTATTGCAAAACGAAAACAAAACAAATAAACAGAAACCCCCAGCCAGAAAAGCTGGCAGAATGTTTGGAGGAGAGACCTATTCTTTCCAACAGGAAACTCAGTGGAGGCTTGCTGGGGGAAGCAGCCCTGGTGATGAGTCTTGCAGGCAGCTGGACTGGGCAGAGATCTGGGAGAGAACATTTCAGGTGAAGGCAAGAGGAAAAGCCATCACCAGAGAACAGGGCATTGAAAGTCAGGTCCTAAGGTCACAGGGAGCTCAGAGGAACAAGGATTTCAAGGGCAGCCTTGCAAGTCAAGGCTGGAAGGCAGAGGCTCCTGCAGGTCAGGCAGTAAGAGATGAGCTGGTTCTCTCTGGAATGGTGGCTGTGGGGATGGAGTGGTGGCAGGAGATGGCACAGATGACAGATTGATAGAATTGGGTCGCCAAATGGATGCCAGGTGTGAGGGAGAGTGAGGCACTCAGAAAGGAAGACGTGAATGCTGGCACTGGAGCACTGTGGAGGAGGAGGAGGTGGGTGGAATGGGGTATTTGTCATGGACGTGGAGAAGTTGAGGTGCTTGTGGGCCATTCAGAGAGGCTCCCATTTGGTGAACAAGGAGATCCCTGTGTGCCCTCAGTGTGGGAGTCCTGCATTTCTGTAGTGGGAGATGTTTCTGGAAAGGAAACTGGAGCCTTGAATAACAAGTGAATTAGTTAGGACTTGATTCAGCAGGCCACAGGGAGCCCGTAAAGGGCCCTTGAGGAGGGGAGTGAGGTAATCTGATTTGCCCTTCAGGAAGGTCGCTGTGGTGCTGCTGTGGGAGACAGGCTGCTCAGGAACAGAGAGTGAAGGGAGATGGTGAGAAGGGGTATGAAGGGACACACACGAGGGACATTTTAATGACAGAAAGGGCAGGACCCAGAGAGGGGAAGAGAAGTTATGGCTCCCTGTGGAGAAGGAGCAGGTATGCTGGTCAGGGGGGACGGGGGCCATTGAGGTCTGTGGATTTCTCCCTGCTTGTTTGCTCCCCTGGGGGTCCTGGCCATAGGTTTTCATTTGAGGACAGAAGAAATGCTTCCAAAGATAGCACCTCCCTCTGGGCACAGGTTATAGATCTCCAGAGTCAGGACACTAACACACACCTGCTGTATGCCCTGGCTCCACAGCTGGGAAGACAGGGTTGGGGCCAGCACTTCCCAAAAGATGGGAGCATGTCCAGGTTCTGTTTCCAAAGGAATTCCTGGCTGTGAAACACCAGAAAGCAGTGACTGTTGGGAGGGGAAAGAGCCCAGCCATCCCTAAACAGGTCTCAGCATTTACAGAGGGGTGGACGGGGGTTGTTTCAGGCAGCTTTTTCACTGCTGTGACTAAAAGGACCCAACCAGAACAACTGTAGGGAGGAAAAGTTTATCTTGAGGCTCACAGTTTGAGGTCTCAGTCCACATACAGCCAGCAACATCATGGTGGAAGAGTATGGTGGAGGGAAGCAGCTCACCTGATGTTCAGGAAGCTGACTCTACCTGCCCGATACAATATGTACCCCAAAGCCACACCTGCCATGAACCCCCGTCTCCTGATACCACTCAGTGAATCCCATCAGGGTATTAATCACTGATTGGGTTAAAGCTCTCACAATCCAATCATTTCTTCTTTGAACTTCCTTGCATTGTCTCACTCATAAGCTTTTGGAGGACATCTAACATCCAAACCATCACATGGGGTCTTTCCCTAGGAATTAAGCCAGCCAGACTTAGAAGGATGTACCACTGTCACTGACCATCAAGTCTGGGGCCACAGCAAGACCAGCACACCCTCCATGCACACACATACTGAGACAGTCTCAGAGCCGGAAGGACCCTGGCAAATGTTTGAGCCTAGTCCCAACATGTTGACCTCTGGGGAAGCAGACAATTCAGAGACACAGGGATACAGGGACAGAGTGACAGAGCTGAGCCTTTAACTCCTGGTTCACGTCTTGCTAGCACAAAGCTCCGCCTTCTACAGGGAGGACATAACAAGAGAGATGAAGATATCTTGGGATGCATCTGTCACCACCTGGAGAGAAGTCATTTCTTCCCTCCTTTTCTGGAGATAGGACCGAGGACTGACTGCAGTCACTGTCATTGCCAGAGCAATTAGAATTTGGTGATCTTTGGAGGAATTGAATTTGGCAAAAGTGAAACAAGACTAAAGGCCAAGAGATAATTCTGAAGAGGCTGAAAGAAAGTGGTGGAACCCACATAGAGAAACTGGGGTGCCAAACTGGAAGATGGCAGGATCTTGGCCAAGGGTGGAAGGACTTCTGGGAATGGCTATTAGCTGGAGAAGACAGGAGACAGCAGAGAAATGGAGTATTGGGGAGGGAAAGATTATTAGGAGCCTTGGAAAGAATGCTACTTATCTCAGAGTGTCACCAGAATGAACCATGGCAGGCCAGGTCTCCAGGGAGCACGTTCTGGTCTGAAGTCCAGAATTTGACCTGGAGATCCAGACAGAAAGATTCTGGTTTTCTCAGAGGTCAGGAAGGTAAGAGAGACCTTCTTAGGAGACTTGTTCCTTGGTGACCATCTTTAGAGCAAAAGTTTCTGAGAAGAGCCAGGCATGGTGACTCACTCCTGTAATCCCAGCAACTTGGGAGGCTGAGGCAGGTGGATCACCCATTCAAAATCAGCCTCAACAACTTAGTGAGGCCTGAAGCCACTCAGGGAGACCCTGTCTCAAAATAAAACAAAAAGGGCTGGGGATGTGGCTCAGTGGTTGAGAGCCCTTGGGTTCAATTCCTGGTACCAAAACAAAGAAACAAAAAAAGATTTCTCAGAAGAGATAAGCTTGGCCTTGGGCTGAATCGGCAGGTGGTGGCACCTGTATATTCTCCTCATCTTTGACAGACCATGGAGGCTGCAGGCAGAGGTTAGCTGCCCTACCCCCCTTTGGTGCATGGACATGAATTTGGTACACACATGGCCGGTGCTACCCCTCTAATATATGCATGCTGCACACTCTCTGCCAATCAATGGCCCAGGCTGCTGGGGTGAGAAGCTGGAAAGCCTCTAGGCCATTCTTAGGTGGGATCCCAGTGTCTTGGCCTGGGCCTAACTGCACAGTCTGCCCCATCCCACACTGACCTGACCACCTAGATAGCATTTCTACCATTCATGCCACAATAGTGGAAAGTGAGGGGGATCTTCCTACCTGCCTCACAGCAGGCCAGGCTAAGGAGTATCCCAGCTTCTACTGTCCCCCCACAATGGTTCCTGCCACAATGATTCATTTTCTGAGGCATTTTATTGGTTCCTAGATGAAGCTTTGTGATTTATGCCACAAGCACTCTGCTGTGGCAACCCAGAGCTTGTGTGGTCCTTGTCTTGCTCTCATTTGGCTTCAGCCCTCAGCTTACCACCTGGGTCCTTTCTCTGTCTGGAGAGATTTCCCTTATATGTTCTAGTTCTAAAGCACTTTGTTCCCCCTAGGACAGCGTCCACTTTCTGATATCCCAATGCATGGAATACACACTCCATGGAAACTTGTTGATGCTATAACAGAAATTGATAAGACTGAGGCGCTCCTGATTCTAGGACCTCAAATCCTTCATCCGAAGTTTCCCTAGGGTCCAAGAACACCCCCCAACATGACCTGGCCTGGCATCCCTGAGAAAAGTCATTCTTAGGCCAGATCCAGAGGATGAGGGCAGGTTGGAGAGCACAAGGAAGGAAGGAGCCACAGAACAGCTGGTCATCTCCTGTTGAACAGTAGGAGCAAGAAAGAACCTCTTCCAACACTGACACTCTGTTTCTAGGTTGTCAACTCCAGCCCAAGGTTATACTCATAGGTAGAGGCAACCACAAGCCCAGCCTGTCATCTTGCTTTGAAGTGTCAGACATTCTGTTGATAGAGGTGACACTGTGGCTTGTGTCTTTCTCCTCCCTCTCTCATTCTCACTTTCCCTGTCCACTAGTTCTTTATGTGGTCATTTTCTCAACTTCCTCCAAAAAGGGAGAACAAAATAAAAAGAAAAAAAAAGTCAGCCACCAAGCTAGGCCACAGAGAGCATTAGGGCAGACCTGTCCTTCTTGTGAACTGGCTGTCCTCTGGGGCCCTTAAGGGAGGCAGAGGTGGTGGGTAGAGTCCCTCTCCTGCTCTCTCCTAGAGGAAAGGGAAAAAAGCGGGTCCCCTTTCGAGTGCCCTGGGGTGTCGCAGATGCAGGAGACAACACTTGGACCCTGGGAAGTGTCTTAATGGGTAGGTGAATATTTAGCTGGTTTTTTTTAAAGGTGTGTACCTGCCCAGAAGCAGGAGGATGGATTTGGTGGCAACCCAGGTCACCTGTGAGGTCCACACTATGGTAGGGGATTTGGAGCACCAATTTCAAGAACTTAAGGTTCTTCCCTGGGACTCTGAACCAAGGAAAATTCTGCAGAAACTGTGACCCCATCCCATTCTCTTACCCTAAGCTTTTAGTCAAATGTTCCTAGGCCTTTGAAGTTCTCCAAAGGTCACTTTATCCATCCCCAAGCCTCAAAGCTGTTAGCCATTTTTCTCCAGCCAGGCTGAAAAATCCCTCCCTGCAAGCTCAGGCATTCTGGTCTCCAAAAAATTTTAGTGGGTGACCATGGCATTGGCCTTGGTCCCTGGAATCCATGTGTGCCTGCTTCTGAGTGCAGGGTTGGGGTGTTCCAGAGAAGGGGAACAGGGAGCTGCCTGGTATAGTCAGCTGGGCAGGAGGGCCTCTGGGGAGCAAGGCCCCTCTCTTGTTGAGGATCACTTTAGAGGAGAGCCTTTAAGGCTCCTTGGACTGCCCCTGCCTTTCTGGCAGCCTGCCTGCATCTCAGTTTCTAAGCAGAGCCCAAGGTCTGGCCTCAGGATCAACCTGAGTCCCAGCCCAAGGCCTTCTGAGAGCAGCAGAGTAAAACAGCTCCAATCAGCCTTTGGCTGCCTTGCTTCCTGCAGGTGGAAAAATCATCCTATTTATCCCCAAATAGATTTGTCTACTCAACAACAAACAGACACAGAAACACACATGGAGTTGTAGACATATATGCAAGACAGTTCCATATACGCACAGTCTCTCTCTCTCTCTCTCTCTCTCTCTCTCTCTCTCTCTGTCTCTCCCTTCTTTCCTCCCACTGTCTCTGCCTCTCTCCATCTCTATGACTTTCTTTCTGTCTCTGTCTCTCCTCACCCTCTGTTTCTCCTCTTTTCTGCCTCCCCCTTTCCCAAGGGCCCCTCTTGCTTCCATTACAGCATTTATCAATGTGTCCTGACCTCATGTTGCAAAAATATACAGCGTGGAACAAAATCCACCTTAAACTCTCTTCAAAATATATTAAAATAATCGGAATTCTCATCTGCCTGATTGAATTTGCTGCTTGATACTAGAAGCATGCCAGGCCCTTCTGGGCCCAGTCTGGGGCAGGGAGGGGCTGGGATTCCCTGCCTGAATCCTCTCTCTTGGCCAAGGGATCAGCTTCCTTGGGTGGGTGGGGCCCAGTGAGGGAGTGAGGCTGTGTCCTAGCCAAGGTACCTTGGGCAGTCACCTCAGTCTGCAGCCTGCACAGTACACTGAGCAAGTGCAGACAAATATTGGAGCTTCTCTGCTCCACATAGCATTCCATCTTACCCTGGAAGCAGCGAACCTTTGTTTCCCATTCCCATCAGCACCAGGGTTTATAAGCCATCCCATAGTGGCTCTCATGCTTCCAAACATCCAATTTCTTGGCCCATGGGACTACAAGCTTCTTGAGGGAAGGGGCCATATCTTGTTCTTTGTGTCACCAGGATTCAAAATGGCCTGGTACAGAACAAAGGCTTGGGGGAACATGGGTGGAATGAGCAATTTTGTTCATTTGTTTATTCAAGGTGGATTTATTGAACACTTAGTATATTCCAAGTGCTGGGAACACAACCCAAACCCAAATAGACGTTGAATTCTGCCCTCCTATAGCTGTTATTGTAATGAATAAATAAGTGGGCCCACTCAGCTGGTGAGAGAGAGTAATTATTGCCTGGATTCAGTTTCCCCTACAAACCTCCTACTCCCTAGAAAAGCAAATAACAGAACTTGTTAAACATTAGACTCTGCTACACAGAGCTACTGCATCTGCCTCATTGTGGCTTGCTTAGGACTTGGATAGGAGGCTGACAGCTTCTTGCCGCAACACTTTACAGGCAGAGAAGAAGAAAGGACAGGGTTCTGACATAAGCCTCCATACTCATTTAGGATTGCAGCTAGAGAGTAAGCCTGGCAAGTAGTGAAGGATCATTTCCTAGTTGGCATAGTTTAGTGTCAAAGCACAGGGACCCAATCAACAGTGGGCCCTGAGCTTACAAAGAGGTATAAATGAGACAGCACAATCCTATGGCAGGAAGGCCGCTACAGGTGAATCTTGTGTCTTGAAGAAGCAATGATTATCTAAGGAAGAGCCCTAGAGTGTCACATGGAGGTATGAATCAGTTGGTGTAAGCAATGGTGTGCTGGTAAATGTTTAGTAAATTGCTCACTGGGAGAATAAAACACCCCATTTGCAGTGTTTGCCAATTACTATGGTATAAATACTCCCAAGATGGCTGACTTCAACTTCTGAACATGACATCACTAAATGCCAATTTGGGAAGATCTATGCACAAAGGCCTTGCCCTGGGCTGGGGATTGGGATCAGGAATACAATTCTTAGCGAGGGACTTACACTAGGTTGAGGATGAGTGTTTGACTGAGGTCATTCATGTCATAGAGTCTGTGCCAGCACTGGCTTAATCTGTTGGCTGATTTAGCATCTAGAGAGGCAGGAGGACATCAGTGCAGAGGTGGGGTCCTAGGGGTCAAGGATAGTTGCTGATGTCTGATCCTGGAAATTAAAGTGTGCCATGATATTGTGCTTCCTCATGTAGCTGTATGAAATTTTCAATTACTCATTCTTTTGACTTCAAAAATACACTATAACATAACATAACATAGGCAATTCTTATTATCCCAATATTAAGATGAAGATAATGAGACCCACATGGGTTAAATGACTGTCCCATGTCGCTGACTCCATTCTGTTCTCCACCTCCATACTCTACACCTCTAGCTAGAATTCTCTGATGGAATCTTCTTGAAATAGATCACTTGCCTGGGCCCAGAGTACCCAACTGAGTGTTATGGCCTGGCCTAGAGCTGCTAAAATGCTTCTTCCCATTCTTTTTCTAGAACCCACCTCCCAACTGAGGGGCTGTTCCTGGCCTCTTGAAATCTATAGCCACCCACAACCCCAGAAGACTCAGTTCTAATCTTTATTTTATTTTGTGACTGTGAGATCTGGGATGATGATATATGTGTTTTGAAGTAAGGGGTAGCTAAGCCTGGGTGGTCTTTAGGAAGAGGGAAGAACTTTCTAGAAGGGAAAAGAAAAGAAGGAGGGTGAGAGCTCAAGTCCCACAATTGTCCTGTGCTGCTATCAGCATTGCTGTGACCCCTGCACACAATCAGAGCAGAGTGAGCTGTGATCTGCTGAAGTGTAAACAGGATGAGGGACTCTGAGCTCCTGGGAGTGGCTGCTGGAAAAGCTCATCACCTACAACATGTGTTCATGTGTGCGTGTGCACAGACCTGCTTCCACACCCAGACTCAAATGAGAAACTGTATCTGAGTGTGGTGAGCTGGTACATGAGATGCTCTGATTGTGTGAGTGAGAAACATGGACATCCTTGACTCCTGGAATTTCCCTGACCTTCTGGAAAATCTCCAGCAGAGGAGGCTTGGCAAGGGCTCCAAGGAAGCCCTGAGAGGGTGCCTGGGGGGCATGCTAGCTCCAGGAGGGTCTTTCCTGTGACCCAAGGTCACTGGCCCTCTTGTGGCCCCTACTAGACATAAGTCTTCAGTCTCCAGCAAATGCCTGGAGAGAGGGGAGGCATTTCCTCTGAATTTTTCTCCACAAAAAAAGAGACATATAACTGAGGAAAAGCTTGTGAGGAAGCACCAGGGGTGAACAGCTGGTCTGGCCTGCCCTTGGTCATCCCTGTGGTTGCCTGTAACCACATGATCAATTCCAATATGTCAGCTTTGTCACAGAAGCACAGTCTAGAGGGAGGAGCATGGCGTTAATGTTGGAGTAGGTAGCTAAGGTAGGCATAAGCAATGAGGATTAGGGAGAGGAAATTCGGGCTTTGTCCTAGGGCCTTCACACCACCTGGGAACCACCTTCATGTAGTCAGACAGGTCCATGTCAGTCTTGAGAAAATGGTTATGGTATATGCTGAACAAGTTCCATGATGGCAAAATCTGCACACATGCACTAAGCCATCATGGGAAACTTCAGTAACCACCCCAAATGCAAAATACATGAAAAGGGAGGTTCCCACTCCAAACACCAAACCTCTCCACATGGGGACCCCAGGCCCTTCCTCTCATGGAGATCATCCCCTCCACACACCTTGGAGCATTATTTGTATTTCACCTAATGAACACTTTATGCTTTTCTGTGTCTCTCAAATCTGTCTTTCAGGAAGACAAAGACCTCCACTAGGTAACATTTGCACTCCACTGAGATTTGATGTTTTTATTTTTTCTTTTTGATATGCATGACAATAGAGTATATTTTAACATACATATGTGGAATATATCTTATTCTAATTAGGATCCCATTGTTGTGGATGTACATGATGGTTGGATTCCCTGTGGTATTTCATATATGAGCATAGGAAAGTTGTGTCTGATTCACTTAAATGTCTTTCCTATTCCCATTCTCCTTTCCCTTAATTCCCTTTTGTATAATCCACTGAACTTCTATTCTTTCCTCCTTCCCTTATTGTGGGCCAGCATCCACATATCAGAGAGAACATTCATCATTTGTTTTTTTGGGGGGATTGGCATATTTCACTTAGCATGGTAGTCTCCAGATCTATTCATTTGCTGGCAAATGTCATAAAATCATTATTCTTCATGGCTGAGTAATATTCCATTGTGTATATACACCACATTTTCTTTATCCATTTGTCTGTTGAATGGCACCTAGGTTGGTTTCATAGCTTGGCTGTTGTGAAATGAGCTGCTATAAACGTTGATGAAGCTGCATCAATCCTTGCTCCGTTGAGTACCTACTCTAGGACTTCAGGTGAGCTTTGGTTTCCTCATCTATAAAAATGGAAATGACTTCCACCCTACAAAACTAAAGGATGTGAAAACATCCTGCTCAGTCCTCATTTGTTTCCTTCATTTCCCTTCTGTGTAGTCAGACACTGAAAGCAACCTCCTCCAAGGCAAAAATCTGAGGGTCCAGCTTTTTTCCTCTCCCTAAGCAAGGAGGATGGGGAAGAGCCCTCTATTCAGACTTGAGTCTTTTCTGGTCTCTCCTTCATTTACTGATTAGAAGATAGTTGACAGGCCCCAAACCCAATGCCTGAAAACCAGCCCTCCTTATTCATACCATATAGTCAGATGAACTCAACAGTCTCTTGTCCACAGGCCTGGAAAGATCTCTAAGGACTAAGATAATCCCCTCTTCTGACATTTTCACAGTACAGGGATTTTTAAAGATACATTCTGCATATCTCACAAAGAAAATTTAAGACATTTCATCACATATGTGTAGATGCTAGATGTACTCAAGTAAGTCCTAAGAAAGGGTGCTTTAGCTGGGCGTGGTGGTGTGCACTTGTAATTCCATTGACTCAGGAGACTGAAGTAAGAGGATCGCAAGCTTGAAGGCATCTTCAGCAATTTAGGGAGGCCCTAAGCAACTTAAGGAGGCTCAGTCTCAAAATAAAAATTAAAAAAGGGCTGGGGATATAGCTCAGTGGTTAAACACCCTGGGTTCAATCCCCAGTACAGCCTCCCCCACCCCCCAACCCCCCAAAAAATGAAGGCTATTTTGTCTATTGTGAATTGGTTCTTCCTTTAAGCTTGCTGACATGAGGGACATTTGTCCTGTAGCTCATGTGAAATTTGATGAATTTATAAAAGTGGAGCTAGATCTAGCACAGTGGCACACACATGTAATCTCAGGAATTTGTGGAGTTGAGGCAGGAGGATCACAAGTTCGAGGCCAGTCTAGGCAATGAGCAAGACTCTGTCTCAAAGTAAAATATAAAAAGGGCTGGGAAGGTAGCTCAGTGCTAAAGTCCCTGGGTTCTATCCCCAGTATAAAAACAAATAGAGACAGGGAGGGGTCAGGTGGCTGGCCGGGAGTCTTGGGGGACCGTTGACATAGCTAAGGCTGAAGGGTCCAGGACTGTACCAACAGAGAGTGTAGTGGACTGATGGAGGGTAGGTAGCATTGGAGGGCCTCAGTGGAGAGAGCTCCCGTGAGCACCAAGGGGCCTGCAGCCTGCCACTCATCCTCTGTACAACTTTGGGCAAGGGATAGAATCTTTGGGGCCTCCATTTCCCCATCTGCAACATGAAGGGTCTGGATTACTGTGTTAGACCGTCTGGGGCTCTTGTGAATATGACATGACATGATGCATGGAAAGTGTTCCATGGACCATAAACACTGCACATGCGTGAGACAGGGCTAGGAGCCCAGGACTGCTGGGCCTCTGCTCGGGGCCACCTCTTGTGCTGGGAGTGCAGCTCCACACAAGAGCTCCCACTGGACTGCTGTGCTGGCAATGCTTTGGCATCAGGGAGTGGATCTCCTACTTCTCTGTGGGCCCTTCAGTTGCCCAGCACTGGGCTTGGCCGTGCAAAAGTAGTCTAGCTACAGTCATTAGCCAAATGTACAATCTCATCTGCATCCACACAGCACAGAATGGGACGGTCAGAATTAGGATCTTTTTTTTTTTTTTGGTCTGTGACACAAATCTGTTCTTGCTTCAAGACACCCATCTGCTTTTCTCACTCCTGTCTAACTCTCTGTGATGCCTTCCTGACCCACTCTCTGGCTTGGTGGGAAGGACATTGGGTCAAGAAGAGAACTTAGAAAGCAGGTTGAAGCCAGGTGCGGTGGCATGCACCTGTAATCCTAGCAGATCAGGAGGAGGATCACGAGTTCAAAACCAGCCTCGGCAAATTAGCAAGGCCCTAAGCAACTCAATGAGACCCTGTCTCTAAATAAGATACAAAAAATAGAACTGAGGATGTAGCTCAGTGTTTAAGTGTGCCTGGGTTCAATCCCCAATACCTCCCTTACCAAAAGAGAGGCGTAGGTGGAAAAAGTTCTGACCATCCCTGGCTCGAGCTGGATCCCAATTATTCTGTTGGTCACAGGTGACCTTATGTTTCAGATCCTGCTAGTGGTAGGAAGGAATGCCTTGGGGGTGATAGGATATTGAAAGAGGAAAAGGGCAAGTGCTGAGAATATCAGAGAGAGGCTCTCACTCAGACCTTCCTTGGCTACCCATTGTACCTAAAATACCTTATTCTGAGGAAGTTCTTCCTAATGCCATCCCAAATCCTTCTTGCTGCTATCTAAAACTTCTTTTGTTAAAAAAAAAAGTTATAGTTGTAGATGGACAGAATGCCTTTACTTTATTTATTTTTATGTGGTGCTAAAGATTGAACCTAGTGCCTCACACAGGCTAGGCCAGTGCCCCAAAACTGAGCTACAGCCCCAGCTCCTAAAACTCATTTTTGTCTAGTTTTCTTGCCTCTAGGTTTTCATACAAACAACTTCTCACAATCCTTCAGATAACTTCTTTTTAGGGGCCCTAAGTAGCAAAGCTTCTATACTCAAGAGTGAGGAGAATTTACCATCAACTATACCCAAGGGAGTTAAGAGGGATCTGGAAACAAGAACCCTGAAGTCCATTTATGGCTCTAGCAGAAGTTTGTATCCTCTGGACATATTCCCTGTGCTTCAGTTCCCCCATGGAAAGTGTTCCTCAGGGCCTAGCAAAAGGCTGGTGCTCAATAAACAGAAGTAGAGTCTAGTGATAACATTCATCTCCAATTTTTGTTTTTCTCCTGGTGGAACCCAGGGCTTCACCCATGTCAAGCAAGCATTCTCCCACTGAGCTGCATCCCTAGCCCTAATCTAATCTGGTATCAGGGACAGAACCCAGGGGTGCTCCACCACTGAGCCACACCCCCAGCCCTTTTTTATATTTTATTTAGAGGCAGGGTCTCCCTGAGTTGTTTAGGGCCAAGTTGCTTAGTTGTGAACCTAAATTGCTTAGAGCCTCACTAAGTTGCTGAGGCTGGCTTTGAACTGGTGATCCTCCTGCTCCAGCCCCCCAAACTGCTGGGATTCCAGGTGTCACCCTACACCAGACTCTCCTCTGCATCTTGATGGTGCTCTGCTCATAGACTCCCATACCCCATGCACCCACCCAAAGCATGACTCTGGCCTTCCAACTGCCCAGGCTGGGAGTCTGCACAACGAGGTATAGGCCTCAGCTTGCTCCTGCACAGTTCTGGGAGGCCTGTTGCCGGTGCCCTGCCCTAGCAAGGAGCCACCTATGTCTGAGCACCTTGGCCTTCCATTTTTTGGGAGCCACTTTCTTTTCCAGTGGTGTGCCTGGTGCCAGGGCTTGCCCAGCTGCTCTCAGAGCCATCTGGATGCCACATCTTCTGTTTCTCCTAAGGCTCCTGGGACTCTTTTTCAGCCAGGTTCCCTGGAGAGCCATACCCCAAGGCCTCTAGGGTTCAGAAGCCATGTCCATGCAGCCAGCTCTGTTTACATTTGCATTTATAAAGCCCAATTTCCATTAAAATTATCCTGTCTGGCCAGGCGGGAGACTCCACACCTATTTGGGGGAGGCCTTTGGGCCCACTGTAAAGACTGGCAGTAACATCTTGCTGGACCTCATTTCTCAGATGGGATTTCCTTGGTTTCTGAGGGTGAACCCAGATGACCTCACCTTTTCTTCTTGTCCCTGCTGCTTCCTTACCCAGGGGGGAAGTCCATCCAGGCCACTCTGTGACCTACAGGGCTAAGTGCACTTTGAATAGCTAACCCCAGCCAAGTGAAATATAGGCAATGGAAATTTTTGTCTGTAAATTTGGCAAAAAAATTGAAAATAATAGCCAAGGTGGCTGAGAGAGAAGCCATCTGACACACTGCTGGTGGGAGTGTCAATTGGTGTCACATTTTCAGTGAGCAGTTTCAAGAGCTTTAAAACAGGTCTACACTCTAATGCAATAATGATCGTTACAGGAATCTGTACTCAAGTAACATTTGAAAATCTGGATTAACACATACATAAAAGCTATTCATCAAAAAATACTAAGTTAAGGGGCGGGGGTTGTGGCTCAGCTTTAGAGAGCTTGCCTAGCACGTGCTGGTTCGATCCTCAGCACCAAATAAAAATAAAATAAAGGTATTGTGACCAACTACAGCTAAAAAAGAAAATATTTTTAAAGTAATAACCTAAATGTTCAACGTTAGAAAACAATAAATAAACCATGTACAACTTGTAAACATGTTTTGAAAGATGTATAATGATGTGGAAAATGCTCATGCTATAATATCAGTTAAAATGTCCCAGGAAGAATGTGGCTCAGTGGTGGAGTGCTTGCCTAGCTTGTCAGGCACTGGATTTGATCCTCAGCAATGCATAAAAATAAATAAAATAAAGGTCTATTGATAACTAAAGAAAAAAGTAGGCAGAACACCAAGTCATATACAGCATGATCCTTAATGGATTTTGGTACAGTACTGGGGATGAAACCCAGGACCTTGCAATACAAAGCAAGAACTCCACCACTGAGCTACACCCCCTAGCCCTCTATAAAGTTTTATTTTGAGACAGAGTCATACTCAATTGCCCTGGCTAATCTCAATATTATAATCCCCCTGCCCCAGCCTCGCAGAGTAACTGGGATTATAGATGTGTGACACCATGCCCAGCCCTGATTGTTTTTTTTAGAAAAATTATAAATATTCAAATAGAAAGGCTAGAAGAAAATCAACCAGTTGCTCACAACATCTGACTATGTGTGTGATTCTAGTGAATTATGATAATGAAAGCTAACACTTGTACAGCACTGATGATGGGCCAGTCACTCTTCTTAGCATCTTACATACATTTATATATACTTACTCCTTAAAACCACCCTGCAAAATAAATATCACATTATCCCATTGTACATATAGGAGACCGAGGTGCAAAGGGGCAAAGTGATTTGCTCCAGGTCAAGTGTTTTCCTTCTTTGTCCTTATTGTGATTTTCCAGTTTCTCCACTAGGAGTATGTTTGGGTTTTGTAAGCAGAAACAAAGTGCACAGGGATAAAAACGAAAAATCAAAGGGCACTGCTGGCTTGCAGCATCTCCCTGCCTAGCTGGAGACAGCTTTCCTCACTGAGCAGTCTGCTTTGACCATGGCCCTCCTTGTCATGTGGACAGGGCCCTAGTCTTTGAGGTCTTCTCTGGGTTCCCATACAGATGCAGGTCCATCCTACTGGCCACAGAGTCCAAGGACTGCCCCTTCTCCTGTTGTTTGAGCCTCTTGGCTACTGACCCACCATCCCACCTACTGGCCTTGCTCCCTGCACAGAAGACCCGCTCTGCCAGCTCCTTTCTGGTTGCCCAGCTCCACTCCTTATAGCTGCCAATAGCAGAGGCTGGCAGCATGCTGCTTCACTGCTCAGCCACTTCTCAGGGATGGGGAGGCAGAGGACATACGTCCTCGGGCATCTGCCTCTCTCTGAGTTCCACAAAGATACAATGGGAGAAGAACACAGCCATGTGTGTGTTTGTGTGCGTGTTTGTGTGTGTGTGTGTGTGTGTGTGTGTGTGTGTGTGTACACGTGTGCCTAGAATTCCAGCTACTTGGGAGACTGAGGCAAGAGGATCACAAGTTTAAGTTCAGCCTGGGAAATTTAGCATGAACCTCACCCTAAAGGAAATAGAAGGTGTGGGGGTGCCATAAGGCCTTTGGCAGGCCAGAGCAGGACCATCAAATCCCACTGAAGGGAACTTTGCCAGTTATCCTTCCAGAAGCAAGAACAAAAAATGGAGTCTAGGAAAAACAATCATTGGAAGCCTGGGATCTAGTCCTGTCTTATCCTCTATCAGATGGTGTGACCATAGCAAGGCCCTTCTCTTCTCTGTGCCCCCATATATTTCTCTGGAAAATACCAATAACAGTGCCTCATCATATCAGGTGTCCTGAAAATCAAGGGACACCTACACTAGGTGGGGATCACATTTTGCATATATAGTGACAGGTATGGGTGAGTCACAGGAGGAGTTCCCAGAAAGGGAAATCTGATTCAGGACAAGTGGGGTCCTTGGCATGAATAACAGAAAAGAATTTCAGCATGCACCAGGCAGAGATGCAGATTGATTTAGGAAATCAGAGACACATTCACAAGAGGATATGGGCCATCTCCAGAGAGACAGTCAGCAACCTGTTAGTCTGGGGTGTTAATATTTACAGAGAGACAGTTACTAGGGACTGAAGTAGAGGTGGTGTCAAGACAGAATGACACAATTTCACACCAGTTTTTCCTGCACTCACATATTTCCCTTAAATTACTTTTCTTTCCAGGCCAGGGTTCGGGGCAAGGTTGTGAGCCAAGGCTGCCTGCTAAGAACAGGGGTGCAGTTGCTCATGGATGCTCATTTTGCATTTCAAAGGTTCTTAGGGAGCTTCTCTTTTGAGATTCTATCTTTTTATTGTACCCCCCACCCCAAATTACTGTCTCACCCTGGTTAGGAAGCTGAGAATTTGGAGCCAGTATATTCCCCTTTCCAAGGCTCCTTTGCCTTACCTGTGTATGGCTGGGGGTTGCACACCCTGAACAACCTAAAGAATGCCATTGAGCGCACTTCCTAGAAAAGTGCATACTACCCCAAGTATCTTGTGCCATTTCAAGAAGGCCTTTCACTTCATGAGTCTCCTTCACAGGCTCCCTCCAGGCTAAGCAAACCTTCCCCGGCAGAAGGTTTTTGTTTGTTTGTTTGTTTGTTTTTGTTTTTGTTTTTGAATTAAACCTAGAGGTGCATAACCACTGAGCCACATTCCCAGGCCTCTTTTATTTTGAGACCATTTTTTTTTTTTAAATTTTGAGACAGGGTCTCACCAACTTGTTGGGGACTTTGCTAAGTTGCTGAGGCTGGCTTGAGACTCTCATGCTTCAGCCTCCTGAGTTGCTGGGATTCCAGGTGTGCACCATTGCACTGAGCTGTGCATGTTTGCTTTAGAGAAGAAGCTCATCAATAAAGTCAACTGGATTGCCAAACTTCCAGAGCTGGTAGAAGGTTACAAGGGATCTGACCCAGGTCTGGATTCCCTAAGTCCACGATCTTTTTTTTTTTTAATGTTTATTTTTTAGTTTTAGGTGGACATAATATCTTTATTTTATTTTTATGTGGTGCTGAGGATTGAACCCAGGGCCTTATGCATGCTAGGTAACCACTCTACCACTGAGCCACAACTCCAGTCCTAAGTCCATGTTCTTATAGCTGCTCCGTCAGTGACTCCCAGTCATGGGAGGAACGATGATACTTTGCTGTATAAAGCAACTTTTCCTTTAAGATTTCTTAAGGGCTGCCATTTTGATTGTTCTATTAAAAAAAAAAAAAGAAGAAAAGGAGTAAAAGGTCAATGAATTCCCCTAGTCCCCAATCCTCACCAAACTGTGCTAGGAGTAACTCCCCCAACCTCCTTCCTGACTTTCAACCCTTGGCCTTCCCATGGGTGAGAATGTGGCTGTGGAAAGGGGCTGGGCCTGACTTCTAGGCCTGGTGTGTCATGGCTGGATCCATGCGTTTCCAATAAACAAGAGGCCCCTTCTGGCTTGTCTGGAAAGAACCAAATGACTTGAGCATCAGTTAGGCCAAGAAGGCCCATGAAAGGAAAGGTTTGTTCAGCTCAGCTCAAGAGAAACAGGTACTTCTTGGGTGGGCAGTGAGGCATTTGGTGGCCTAGGCTGAGGGGAGAAAAGGGTGGAGTGTCAGAGAAGCCTGGGAAGAAAGGCGACACAGAGCTGGAGTAGGGTGTGCCTGAGGCTTCTGGGGCCCTGGGCTGTGAGGGAAATGGGGCTGTGGTGTCTGTCTGGGCTGCCCTCTAAGGCGCCCTCTGTCAGCCTCAGCTTGGAGGCTCAGAGGCTTGGCCACAGCCTCACTCAGCTACACGGGAGGCCTTCCCAGGCCTTCCCAGGGATGACTGGGGAGCTGATGCCTGGAAGCTGGGGAGAAGCCACGTGGGGGCAGTTCCTGAAAGAAGGCACTTCCCAGGTCCTTGGGGGCCTGTCCTGAGGGAATTCTGCTCTCTGTGGTCCAGGGATGGCGATTGAGGCTGAGGCTTCCCTCAGCCCACACAGGGCCAGTCTCCCATAGGAGCGTGGGAGGCGTGTGGATGTCTGTTGGTCTGTATATGTATGTGGGCACACAGAACCCTGGGGGGACACGTGTGTGTATGCATCACCGTGTGTGTATACACTCATGTGGGTACACAGAGGCCCAGCGAGGGTGAGGGCCGTGTGAGTGTGTGTGTGTGTGTGTGTGTGTGTGTGTGTGTGTGTGTCTTTGTGTATGTTTCTTAAACAGCAGGGAGAGGAAGAAGAAAGACAAAAGCTCTGAAAGACTTTGGCTTTGGGAGGAGCCAGCCTGGTGTGGCAGGTGGAGGGAGCAGGCCAGCCAGGGACCTGATTGGAACCAGACTCAGCAAGGAGGGGCTGTAAATGTTTTTTTGCTGCCTGTCCTGAGAAATCTCAGGACAATGAATAATGGGAATAATGATGGTAAACAGCCTCTCACAGTTGCCTGTAGTTCTGGGCTTTCCTGAGCAACCAACAACCACTGTGGGGGTCCTCTGAGCCTCTTCTAGTCCCCCTCTTGAGTGGATCCCATCCTGTGATATCCTGAGGCTGACAGGGATGCTCCCTGCATGGGTGGATGATGACAAGAAAGAACTCCTTCAGATAACAGCCTTTCTTCCCACAGAGCCTGGATGTGGTGGCCAGGTTGGGGGCATTAGGGAAGCAGAGGAAGGAGGGGTTATGCTCTGCTCAGCAACACATACTGCCCTCTCTTTTCTCACTGGATGTGTGTGTGCAGCAACAGAGGGCACATCAGAAAAGGTGAAGATGACCCCTAAAGTAGATTTGGAAGATCATTTGGAATGCAGATAGAAACCCAAGCCCACACAGGGAAAAGGAATTGCCCAAGGTCATACATAAAGCAAGGGAGTCAAGGGTGTGAGCACGTGTGGAAACCAGATTCTGCTATCTTGTCTGATGAGGCCTTCCTTCCTCACCTTCCAGTCTGAAATCTGCCTCAAACCTACAGGCTGGCCAAGTCTCTTCCGTCCCTGCCCATACAGGACCTCCCTCCCCATATTTCCCCAACTCCCCACCCCTCTTATTGAGGATTGAATCCAAGAGCATTCTAACATTGACCTACACCCCCAACCATTAAAAAAAACAAAACAAAACAACAACAATAAAAACACTATCTCTCTAAGTTGCTGAAGCCGGCTTCAATTTTCCTGTCTCAGCCTTCCCAGGAGCTGGGACTACAGGCAAATGCTACCATACCCAAGTAGTCTTTTTCTAATCATGTTACTGTATCTTTGATTTTTTTCCCCTGGTTATCTTTTGTTCTTAAGAAAGATAAGGCCTGAATTACAGGGTCTGCTTTGATTTAATACCTGCCTACCTCTCCATCCACATCTTATACCAGGCCCCAAGATCCATCATACCACAGGGCCTTTGCACATGCTATGCCCTATAGAACAATCTTCTTTTCCTTTTTCCGTTGGTCAACTCTTACTGTAGAACAAAATTCAAGTATCTGTCACAGAGACATCCCTGAATTTTCCTGGCTAGGATGGTTTCTCAATTTTTCACTGTCATGTCACTATGGACCTCTTCCCTCTATTTCTCATTGTTGCAATTTTACCTGGTTGTGTTCTTTTGTGACTAATGGCAACCTTCCCCCCAAAACACAAATCTCCATGAGGAGAAAAACCACAGTTTCTTCTGCTTATTGATATTGTCCTAATGCTCAGCCCAGGCCTGGCTAATAGCCACCACAGTGACAAAGACATCAGAAGCCAATATTTAAGACTTACCATGTGCCAGGCACTCCACCAAATGCTTTATGTTGAATAATGGATCTAATCTTCAATTCTCCTAAAGGTGTTTACCATCATTATTCCCATTATTCAGATGAGCAAATTGGGATACAGAGAAGTTAAATAACTATACCAAGGCCACACAGTGAGTAGCAAAGCTGGGGTTTAAATGCAGGTAGCCTGGCTCAGCCTGTTTTCAACCTCTATAAGTGTAAGATTTTTTTTTTTTTTTAGAGAGATAGAGAGAGAGAGAATTTTTTAATATTTATTTTTTAGTTATCGGCGGACACAACATCTTTGTTTGTGTTTGTATGTGGTGCTGAGGATTGAACCTGGGCCACACGCATGCAAGGCGAGCATGCTACCGCTTGAGCCACAATCCCTACTGTAAGAATTTGATGATAAATATTTGTTGACTGTATGCTCTTGTCTGAATCTCCCCAACTTTAACTGTTGGTGGGGGGTGCTAGCGCTTGCCTACCTCCCTGAATCTTCAGGTGGCCCCTGCCCTAGAATGCCCTGCCACCTGCCCATAATCATTCTTTCTGGGTCTCCTATCCTAGACTCCTCTGCGTATACTGCTTGCCCTCTTTGGCCTCCTTGGATGAGATGCGAAGTTGTTAGGGATGGTGAAGACCCTTAAACCCTGGCTCTGGTCTGACTTCTCCAGCAGTCTATCAAGCTGCTCTCCTGGACTCAGGCTCCCCTGTGTTCCAGCCGCTGGGCAGGTTACTTGACCTCCCCCAGCCTCACTTTCCTCTTCTGTGTAACCCAGTTCATCACAGTGTTGCAGTTGGGTGAACGGGATCCAGTGAGTTCGTCACCTGGGGATGTTTGGTGACTGCAAAGCACAAGATCAATACTAATTCTCACTTGTGTCATTATAAGTAACAATAAGTTTCATCGTGAATGGAAAGTCTCCATAGCTTGATGCCCCAGAGCCCAATGGAGACAGAAAGCAACACAGCTTATTAATAGTAGGTACACTCCATGTCCCCTTCCTGCCCCTGGCCCTGTGACTGCCTTCTCATCCCCACCATAACCCAAGACAGCCTTTGGGCTGCTCAGGAATCCCAGGCCCTGCATGGTGGGGCACAGGGGTGAAACCCTGCCCCCCCACCCCACCCTCACCCCCCACCCCCGCTTCCCCTCCCTGTCAGCTCCCCTGCCAGCCACTTTGCAGTTGCTCTGCCAGGCCAAAGACAGGGGACACACTTCCCCCACCAGCTGCCAGGCCCCAGAGCCCTGCCCCTCCCCCACAGTGGCCTCTTCAACAGATCTCAGTCTAGGGCTCTTGGTGGGGGGTGGCCGTGGACTGGGGAGGGCCACAGAGAGAAGAGGGCTCCAAAAGCTGTGCCTTGCTGTCGCTGTGGCCTCCCGGGGCCAATGAATGTGCAGAGCCACAGCCAGGGGGCGGCCGTGGGCTTTCCTTTTCCTCTGTGTGTTTTCTGTGTAGATCAACTGCTCAGTTCTGGTTTAGGGCCTCTGAGGGCTGATGGGGTTTGGCAGTTAAGGATTTCTGGGGCCCCCCATCTCTGCCAGTCCCTGCAGGAGCCAGAAGTTCCCTTCTCTCCTCCATGGCTGGCCCCTTCATTCCCTTCCTCACTCTTTTCCTTTCCTGTTTTCTCTCTTTCCTGCTGTCTCTATCTACCCCCTCCCCCAGCCCCACTCATTCTCTGTGTCTCTGTATCTTTCTCGCTGTCCCTGATCGATTCTGCCTCCGGGTGTCTTTCATCCAGTGGTTCTCTCTGTCTGCTTTATCATCTTCTATTTCTATTTCTTTTTCTCTGTCAATCCAAAAGAGAAAAAGAAAACCAAGTCCTGAGCACTGGAAGGCCCAGCCTCTGCCATTAACTCTCTTTGAGTGAACTTTGACTTCAACATTTCTGAGCCTTAGTTTCCCCATCCCCACCATGAAGGCGCTACCTTAACTGTGCACTGAAATGGAAGCTGGGGAATCTCCCAAGTGCGTCTTCATTCCATGGAGGAGCTCAGGGGAAGGGCCAGGTCCCATTCTCTGCAGGAAGCAGGGTCCCCACAGCGCAGTCTGGACAAAAGATGGGGAGGGCAATGGAGCCCCTCCTTGGGTAGCAAGGACTTATGGGAAAGGGCAAAGATGGAGGAGACTGCTCCAGCCAATATCAGAACCTAGACCAGAAAGTCCAAGGCACAGATTTGGAGCTTGGAGTCCGGAAAGATTGAGGTGCTGATCTAGCAATGGCAGATGGGATTACAGGACAGAGGACCTGGATTGTTTGTTTATTTATGTGGGGGTGGTACCAGGGAATGAACTCAGGGGCACTCCACCACTGAGCCCCATCCCCAGGCCTATTTTGTATTTTATTTAGAGACAGGGTCTCCCTCAGTTGCTTAGTGGCCCACTTTTGCTGAACTCACTATCCTCCTGCCTCAGCCTCCCATGTGCCAATGGGATGACAGGTGTGTGCCCAGCCAGAGCACAGGTCCTGCCTTTGGTGGTTCTTCTACTCTGCATACCACTCTGGATTAGGCCAAAGGACAGGTCCCTCCATCTTAAACCTTACTTCTCCTCTCCTCGTGGCATCCACCCACTACTCTGTAGTGACTTGAGGGTGAATGAGTCTGAGCTATGGAGTGTCCCACGTCTCTGCATTGCTTTCTCATTTGGTCCCTCAGGCACCACCAACTTCACTATAGACCAAATCAAACTCACTCTCCATGACCACTCCCGCATCTTTCTCCTCCATGGTTTCCTCCCAGGAGCTCAGGCTCAGACTCTGCCTTCCTCCATCCCTGTGCCTTGCAGACTCAGCCTCCTTCCTCTCCTTCCTCAGGACCCTGCTGCCCTAGATCCTGCGGGCACCATTTCTGTCTCACAATCCCCAACTCTGCCTCTACACAGTTGCCAAGGCAATGACAATTTGGGGTACTAGGAGTAATTTCAGGGTTTTGGCTATTACATAGAAGATAGCTAGAAACATTCTATTGTGTGTCTTTTGAAATAGAATTGTCAAGCCACGGATAAGCACAGAGTCATCTCTTGGTATCCACAGGGCATTGGTTTCAGGACCCCACCAATACCAAAATGCACAGATGCTCAAGTCCCTTATGCAAAATGGCATAGTGTTGCATGTCTTCTTTAAGTCATCTCTAGGTAACTGCAATGTGAATTCTATGTAATAATTAGACTGTGTTGCTTAAGGAATAATGGCAAGAATTTTTTTTTCTAAATGTTCAGAGCAGATGCAATTTCCCCCCCAATAATTTAGATCCTCAGTTAGTTGAATCCACAGGTACACAACCCATGACTATGGAAGGTCAGCTGTCTTCAGCTTCAGCGGATGCTTTCCAAGAGTGGTACCAATGCCTACCCCCACCAGAAGTGTGTGAGCATTTTTTGTGGCTGCTCGGTCATTTCTGTTTTCTTTCATTTTACTCACAGCAATGGGTTTATGGTGGCATCTTATTATGGTATTAATTTTCATTTTTCTTTTTGATTAAGTGGAACACCTTTTCATGTATTTATTGACTATCTTATTTTAGCTGTAGTTGGACATAATACCTTTATTTTATTTATTTATTGATATGTGGTGCTGAGGATCGAACCCAGGGCCTCACACGTGCTAGGTGAGTGCTCTGCCACTGAGCCACAACCCCAGCCCCTATTGGTAAATCTTGATATTCCTTTTTTGTGAAGTGTGTCATTCCTTCACACATTTTTCTATTGTTTTGTCTAATATAATTTGAATTATGAGTCTTTTATTAGATATATCTTTGCAAATATTTTATCCTATTCTGTGGGTTGTCTTTTCACTCTCTTAACGCAACCTTTTGATGCACAGAAATTCTTTCTTTTAACAAAGTCCAAATGATCAAATTTTTCCTTCAAAGATAGCATGTTCCCATTTTGTTTAAGAAAAGTGTCTACTTCAAAGTTGCAAAGTTGTTCTCTTACGTTTTCCTCTTTTCATTAGTATTATTTTATTTAAAAAATATTTTAGCTGTAGATGGACACAGTACCTTTATTTTATTTATTTAATTTTATGTGGTGATGAGGATTGAACCCAGTGCCTCACACATGCTAAGCACATGCTCTACCACTGAGCCCCACAATCTAGGAAAGTGCTTTACCACTGAGCCCCATAATCCCAGCCCCAGCCCATTCTTATTTTATTTTTTGATTTTTTTATTTTCTTTTTTTCTTTTTTTAGGTACTATGTCTTGAAACCAGGGGCATTTTTCCATTGAGCTACATCCCCAACCATTTTTTTAAATTTTGAGACAAGGTCTCCCTAAATTGCTAGAGTCTCACTAAGTTGCCCAGGCAGGCCTTGAACTTGTGATCCTACTATCTCCACCTCCAGAGTTCCTGGGATTATAGGCACATACCAATCTGCCTGGCCTTAGTTCATTTTTAATTGACATATAATTGTACAAATATATGAGACACCATGTTGAGTATCAACATACCTAATTTGTATTCTGTAATGCTCAAATCACAGTAATTAGTATGTCTACCAAATCAAATATTTATCCTTTCTTTATGGTGAAATATTAAAAATCCTCTTTTAGCTATTTTACTTTTTGGTTGTTTTTTTTTGTTTGTTTTGTTTTTTATTTTGAGTTGTGGTCTTACTAAGTTGCTTAGGACCTCACTAAGATGCTGAAGCTGGCTTTGAACTTATGATCATCCTATCTTAGTCTCCCAAATCACTGGGATTACAGGTGGGCACCACTGTGCCTGGATGGATATTATTCTGAAAGCCTGAATGTGCGCCTTTCACATTTACATCTGTAATTTATCTGATTGTGTGATGTAAGCTAAATATCAAGAAAAATATTTTTTCCTTGTGGCTATCTTCCTGATGAGCACCATTTATTATTATTTTTTAAAGTATCCAATGTCATCTGGTGTGTTGGTGCACACCTGTAATTCCAATAACTTGGGGAGAAGAGCCAGGAGGACAGTAAACTGAAGGTCAGCTTCAGCAAATTAGTGAGAACTTGTCTCAAAATTTATAAATAAATAAATAAATAAATAAATAAATAAAACATCTTGGGATGAGCTCAGTTGTAGAGTGCCAGCCTAGGACACCTTTGGCCCATGTATTAAATCCCTAGTATCAAAAAAAGTATTTAATATGCTGCAGTGTTATTTTTTGTAATATATAATAAATTAAGTGGTCATATATGTGAAGTTCTGTCTTTGAATTTTCCACTCTTTCTGTTTATCCATGTATATATCCTTGGGCCAGTATTACAATGCCTTAATTAGTCAAACTTTCTGGGTCTTGATAGCTAACAATGAGAGTACTATAGCTATGTTCTTTTCCTCTAAGATTACCTGGGCAACAGGTGTGGTAGTGGATGCCTGTAATCCCAGCAGCTCGGGAGGCTGAGGTCAGAGGATCATGAATTCAAAGCCAGCCTCAGCAAAAGGGAGGCATTAAACAACTCAGTGAGATCCTGGCTCTAAATAAAATACAAAATAGGGCTGGGGATTGGCTCAATGGTTGAGTGCCCCTAAGTTAAATTCCCATTACCCCCCAAAAAATAGATTACCTGGGAAATTCTCAGCCCTTTGCAGACCCATCTGAATTTTAGGACCAATTTATCAATTCCACACACACACAAAAAAAAAATTGCTGGGGTTTTTGAGTGAGACACATTGACTTCATGGATTCATATGGGGAGAAATGAGAATTGACATATTTATAATATTTCTAATTCATGAGTACAGTTTATCTCTTAATTTATATATTTTTAAATTTCTCTCCATCATGTGTTGTAGCTTTCATTGGGCAGATTTTCTACATCCTCCATTAGGTTTTCTTCCTAAGAATTTGTTATGTATGCTGTTAGAAATGGAAGGGTTTTTAAAGCCTTCTTTTTCTATGTTCTGCTGCTAGATAGAAATATAATTGATTTTGCATATTAACCTCTTTTCTTGGCACTGAGGATTGAACCCAGGGCTTCAGGCATGTTAGATAAACATTCTACCACTGAGATACATCCCCAGCATGAGCCAATGCACCCAGCATGCATATCGACCTTCTAACCATTGGTCTTGCTAAATTCACTTATCAACTCTGTTTTTCTACAAAGCCTTTTAGGTTTTCTGTGTACACAGTCATGTTAAATAGAAATAGCAATATTTTGGTACCAGGAATTGAACCCAGGGGTGCTTAACCACTGAGTCACATCCCCAGCCCCCCCTTTTTTTGTATTTTCTTTAGATACAGAGTCTCATTAAGTTGCTTAGGGCTTCAGTAAGTTGCTAAGGCTGGCCCTGGACTCAAGATCCTCCTGCTTCAGCCTCCAAAGCCACCGGGATTACAGCCATGCATCATCTTGCCCAGCAGCAATTTCAATTTTTTATTCCAATTCATTTATTTATTGGGTCTTTGGGCTGGAATCTCTAGCAAAATATTGAAAACAAATGGTGAGTGGGTACCCTGTCTCACTGTGCAGAAGCTTTCAAAATTTCACTGCTCAGTATGCTGTTTGCTGAAGGGTTTTCAAAGCTTCTCCTTATCAGGTTGAAGAAACTTTCTTCTATTCCTAGTGTGATAAGACTTTTTTCATAAATAAACATTGAATTTTGTAAAATACTTTTTATACACCTATGATGATTTTCTCCTTTTTTCCCTATTTATATGAATTATAATGATTGATTTTTTATTGTCTCACTACCCTTGAATTCCTGGATTATAGTTCACTTAGTCATGAGGAGTTATTCTTTGAATATATTGATGGATGCTATTTGCTGATGTTTTAAATTTTACTTTATTTTGTGATAATTGTGAATTCGAATGCAGTTGGTTGCAAGAAATAATACACAGAGATTCTATGTACCCTTTTCTCAGTTCCTCCCAAGGATTACATCTGGCAAAAATATGTCACAACCAGGATATTGACATTGATATCATCAAATTAGAAAACAGTTCTATCACCACTAGGACCCTTTCAGATGGCTTTCATAACCACACATACTTCCTGCCTGGTCCTAAGTCATTTTTAACCCTGGTTAAATCAAATCTGTTTTCCAGTTCCGAAAAAGCTTGTCATGTCAAGAATATTACATGATGGCATCATAACTGCATGTAACCAAAGTGTGATTGCTTCTTCACTCAGCAAAATTCTCTGGATATTCATGGAAGCTGTCACATAAGTTCCTTTTAATTGCTGGGTAATATTCTGTGATGTGGGTGTGCCATTGTTTATTTAATCAGTCACTCTCGGAAGGACATATGGAGTGTTTCCAGTTTGGGGTTACAATAAAGAAAGCTGCTATGAACATTCATACACAAATTGTTGTGTGAAGGTTTGCTTTAAAATTTTTGGTATAGCTTGGCATGGTGGTACACACCTGTAATCCCAGTAACTCAGGAGGTTGAGGCAGGAGGATTGCAAGTTTGAGGCCAGCCTCAGCAACTTGATGAGGTCTTAAGCAACTTAGTGAGGCCCTGTGTCTAAGTAAAAAAAAAAAAAATACTGGGGATTTGGCAAGTGGTAAAGTGCCCCTGGGCTAATTCCCTTGTACTGATAAATAAATAAGTAAATAATAAAATTGGTATAAATGCCTAAGAGTACACTTGCTGGGTCATATGGTAGTTGCATGTTCAACTTTATAAGAAACTTCCACAACTATTTTTTGCAGAGTGTACCATTTTATATCTCCAACAGAAAGCAATGTATGATTGTTCTAGTTTTTCTGCATTTGGTATTTTTTAAAATTTTAGCTATTGGATGGCTATGTAGTGATATGTCATTGTGGTTTGAATTTGCATTAATTTGCATTAATGATGTTGACTAACTTTTCATGTGCTTGTTTGCCATCTGAATATCCTCTTTGGTGAAATGTCTCTTCGTGTCTTTTGCCCATTTTCTAATTGGCTTGTTTGTTTTGTTTTATCTTGTCTTGTTTTTTTTGTTTTACTGTTGAGTCTTAAAAGTTCTTTATATCTTCTAGATATGAGCCCTATGTCAATACATTGTGTGTAAATATTTTTTCTCAGTCTGTCTTTTCATCCATTTTCAATTGCAGATTGTAACTGTTTAATTTGATAAAGTCCAATTTATCCATCTCTTTACTTTCATGGATAATGCTTTTGAAAAAATCTGTCATATATTAATTTTTTTTAGTACTGAGGAATGAACTCAGCAGCTCTCCACCACTGAGCTACATCCCCAGAGCTTTTTATTTTTATTTTTTTTTATTTTGAGATAATAGTCTCACTAAATCACCCAGGTTGGCCTTGAACTTGTGATCTTCCTGCCTCAGCCTCCCCAAGAGCTGGGCCTTTAAATCCCAGCTGTGTTCAGTTTATGTTTTATGTTTAATTCTGTGATTTGTTTTCAGTTAATTTCTTTGTAAGGTCTTGGCCATGATTTTTTTTTCCCCTGATAAATGTCCAATTGCCACAGTCTCATTTGTTGAAGTCTCATTTCTCCATTGAGTTGCTTCTGCATCTTTGTCAAAAATGTGTTAGGCAGCCAGGTGCAGTGGTGCACACCTGTAATCCCAGTGGCTTGAGAGGCGGAGGTAGGAGGAGCACAAGTTAGAGGCCAGCCTCAGCAATTTAGCAAAGCCCTAAGCAACTTAGCAAGAACATGTCTCAAAATTTAAAAGTGCTAGGATATAGCTCAGTGGTTAAGTGTCCCTAGGTTCAATCCCTGTACACCCCCCGCCCCCCCCCCCAAAAAAATGAGTAGGGCATATTTATGTGGATCTGTTTGTGAGTTCTATATTCTGTTCCACTGACCTATCCATCACTCTCTCTGTCAGTAAAACAGACTTAATTACAGTAGCTCTGTAATAAGACTTAAAATCAAGTAGAATGATTCCTCCCACTGTGTTCTTCTTTTTCAAAATTGTCTCAGCTATTTTAATTCCCTTGCCTTTTCATATAAATTCTGGAATAATCTTGTCTATATCTATAAAAAAAACCTTGTTGGAATTTTGGTAATGATAGTATTAAAACTGTATATCAATTTGAGAAAATTGACATATTTATTATGTACAGCCTTGCAATCCATGAACACCTGCATGTGCCTCTCCATTTATTTCAATCTTCTTTGATTTCATTAGCATTTTGTGATTTTCAGTATACAAGTCCTGGATGTGTTTTGTTATATTGAAACATAATATTTTTTGAGGGGGGTAGCAGGCATTGAACCTAGGGGCACTTGACCACTGAGCCACATCTCCAGCCCTTTTAATTTTTATTTAAAGTCAGGGTCTCACTAAGTTGCTTAGGGCATCGTTAAGTTGCTGAGGCTGGCATTGAACACAAGATTCTCCTGCCTCAGCCTCCTGAGCCACTGGGATTACAAGTGTGGTGACACCTGACTGAAACCTAATTTTTGTTATTGTTAGAGAGATTAGAAATGGCATCACATTTTTAATTTTTATGTTCACAAATTCATTGGTAGCATATAGAAATATAATTATTGATTTTTATGTTTGTCTTGTATCCTTTGACTTTGCTGAACTTATTTTTCCGTCATGCTAGGAGAGTTTTTGAAAGTCCTTCAGATTTTCTATGTAAACAATTATGTCTTCTATAAATAAGAACCAATTTACAGCCAAATGAGGTGGTGCATGCCTATAATCCCAGGGACTGGGAGGCTGATGCAGGAGGATGGCAAGTTTGAGTCCAGCCTTGACAACTTGGAGAGACCATGTCTCAAAATAAAAAATAAAAAGGTCTGGGGATGTAGCTCCATGGTTAAGTGCCCCAGATTCAACCCCCAGTATCAAAAAAGGGAGGGGGGATTGACTGTTTCCTGTCCGGTGTCCAATGCTTGTGCCCTTTCTTTTCTGTCCATTGCTTTGCTTTCTTTATTACATTAAATTTTCCAGGATTATTTCAAAGAAAAGCAATGACACCAGACATCCTTGTTTTTTTTCCCCAGTCTAAGGTGAAAAGTATTGAGTCTTTCAGCAGTAAGTAGAAGTATAATATCAGCAGTAGGAATTTGTAGATGGTCTTTCTCAAACTGAAGAAGTTTACCCACCAGCTATTTTTTTAGTGTTGTTATTATAAAAGGACATTGCATTTTTTGAATAATTTTTCTGTATCAATTGATTAGTTTGTGGGATTTTTCCTTGTTGGTCTGTTAATATGGAGGGTTACACTCACTCATTTCTGATCATTAAGCTAGCCTTGAAGTCCTAGAATAGGCCCCTCTTGGGGCTGGAGTTGTGGCTCAGTGGTAGAGCGCTTGCCTAGCATGTGTGAGGCACTGGGTTTGATCCTCAGAACCACATAAAAATAAATAAAGATACTGTGTCCATCTGCAACTAAAAATATTTTTAGAAAGGAATAGACCCCTCTTGGAAGTGATATATAATTCTTTTTTTTCAAATAAATTTTTTTTATTTTATTATTTTTTAAATACACGACAACAGTGTAATGCATTACAACTCTTATTACACAGAGTGCAATTTTTCATATCTCTGTATATAAAGTCTATTCACACCAATTTATGCCATTATATATTGTCTTTTTTTGCATTACAATTCTTAATACACATATTTACCAGAATTTTTCATATCTCTGTTTGTATATAAGATATGTTGACACCCAATTCAAGTCTTCATACATGTACTTTGTATAATGATGACCATCACATTCCACCATCCTTGCTAATACCTTTCCCTCTCCCTTTCCCTCCCACCCCTCTTGAAAATATTCTTTATTTTTAACAAATCAATATTGTTAAGCACGAAAACTGTATATGGTTACACTGCATGTAGTATATGATTTTTTAATATACTGCTGAAGTATAATTGTTGATAATTTTTCTATTTTCATTTATCTATAGTTTTTTTTTTTTTTTGGAGATAAGGTCTTGCTAAGTTTTCCATGCTAACCTTGAACTTGCAATCCTCCTGACTCAGCCTCCTGAGTTGCTAGTGCTCCTGGTGTGTACTGCCACACCCAACTTGCAGTTTTCTTTTTGTGTACTGTCTTTAATTTGGTCTTCCATTTTCTGGAAGAGATAATATGGAATTTGTGTTGATTTTTTTAAAGTCTTGGTAGAATTGTCCAGTGAAAACAACTGGGTCTAGAGATTTATTTTTCAGGTAGTTTTAAATTTCAAATTCAATTTGTTTGATAGATATAGGGCTATCCAAATTATTTCATATTGGATGAGTTGCAATCTTTTGTGGTTTTCGAGGAATTGATCCATTTCTTCTGAATTGTGAATTTTATGTGTGTAGAGTTATTCACAGTATTCCCTTATTTTTCTTTTGATGCCTTTAGGGTTTATTTTCAATATCCCCTCTTCTGTCCCTGATATTGGTAATTTTTGTCTTTCTCTCTCTCTCTCTCTCTCTCTCAGTCTTGCTAGAGATTAGTCAATTTGATTGACTTTTCAAAGAACCAGCTCTTTCCTTTCATTGATTTTCTACACTTGAAGTCCTGGAATACACCTCACTTGGTCATGATGAATCATTATTTTAATATGTTCTCCAATTCCATTTCCTAATATTTTGTTTTTTGATTTTGCATCCATGTTTTCAAGACAGATTGGTCTGAAAGGGTTCCTTTCTTGAAATGCCCTTGTCTGGTTTTAGTATCGAGATTTGTCTGGTTATTTGGTTGGCCTCTAAAAAGAAACTAAGAAATATTCTTTTTTTGTTGTTCTATTCCTGGAAGGTATGTGTAATATTAACGTTACAAACACACAGTTTTATGCACTTAGATGTGTTCAGAGGCAAATAGTTTCTTCTCTGTGTATGGATCTAGGTGGGGCAGGAAAACATTTTTTTTTTTAATTTCCTACCATCTGCCTGACACCATGCTAAGAATTTTACATTGATTATCTCATTGTTTCCTTATAAAAAATCACATTGGATGATTATTTAGAATCTGTCTTTTAGCTTAGAAAATTGAGATCCATTGGCTTGCGCAAGACCACACCAATGTGAAAGTCAAAAGTAAGACTCATTTATTGGCCTCCTACCCTGTACCAAGCACCACACTCTGAGATCAGCATCTGCCGTAGCACTGACTCCTTCCAGCAGCTCAGAGAGATCACAATCATGTCTTTTTCGTTGTTGAGATGAGGAAGCGGAGGTTCAGAGAGGCTGAGGAACTTGTCCAGAACTAAACAGCTAAGATGTGATTCAAGCTAGTCTCCAGAGTGCTCTATTGCTATTTTTCAATTGAAAAGTATATTCTTTGTGTGCTGTAGCCAGAGTGTTTCCTTCATAGCAGGGAGTTCATTCTTGTTCATTAGTGACTGCTGCTATTGTTAACAGCTCAGAAAAGAGAAGATGACATGATCAGAAAAGTGACTGGCCCCAGACTTGAGGCAAGCACAGGAGCAAAGTGGAATGCCCAGCACAAGGACACATGCCTGTAATCCAGCAACCTGGGAGGCTGAGACAGGAGGATTCCAAGTTTGAGGTGAACTTCAGCCACTTAGTAAGACACTGTCTCAAAATTTAAAAAAAATAATAAAATAAGAGGACTGAGGATGAGGCTCAGTGAAAAAACACTCACCAAGCCTGTGCAAGGCCCTCAGCAATTCCCAGCACCAAATTTTTTTTAAAAAAATTAAAGCTGAAAACAAACTTAGGAATAGATTGCTGAGCAGGTGGAAGAAAAGAGCCCAGGAAGAGGGCTGTAAGTGTTGAGGCTGGGAGACTGGTATGTGGGTCTCCAGACGCCACACACAGGCCACCAGATGAACTGAGGGCTCAAGTAGTTCAATGGCAGGGCTGGACTTTGGTTGGCCCTGGTGCCTGCTCCCTTGTCATGGGAAAGAGCTTCCTGGACTAGACCTGGCCAGACTGGATTTCCTCTGCCTCTGTGCAGACCAAACCTGAATCTCTAGTGATGAAAGTCATGGGAAAGAACAGATTGATAGGGTTAGGGAAGAGAGGTGTCCTGAGGCCCTAGCCTCTGACCAGAGGCACAGAGGGGGACTTGACTGCGGCTAATATGGCAGAGCTGGGGAGATGTCCTTACAGATCAGCAGTTCCAATTATTCCATTTTGTAGGGGCAAACCAAGGCTCGGAGAAGGGTGGCTGAACTGACGGGCTTGCCCAAGGATACACAATCTTGAAGGGCCACGTGAGGGAGAGCACAAGCCTCAGTTGAGCTGTGTCGAGTGGAGGGCACCCAGGGGATGTTTGTGCCTGTGAGATGGCATCCTTCCTTCTTTAAGGCCTAAACTTTCTATAGAAATGCCTGTTATGCTCTGTGCTGAGGGTAAGTGTGGCACTAAGGCCTGCCTTGTGTTTTAGCTGATTTGTGTATGCCTTTAGGAGCAAGTGACTTGATTACTCTGACCTTCAGATTATTCATTTGTACCTCATGATAGTAGCCACCTCATAGTACTGAGGTCCAGATTAAATGAGTTAATATACCCACAGGAAACACTTAGGACAGTGTCTTGCATGTAAAAAATACTGTGTCAATGTTATTGTTATTATTGGAAGCTCAGAAGTCATCTGCCTGGGCCAGACATGGTGGTGCATGCCTGCAACCCTAGCAGTTTGGGAGACTGAGGCAGGAGGATTGTAAGTTCAAAGTCAGCCTCAGCAACTTAGTGAATCCCTGTCTTTAAATAAAAAGGGCTGGGATGTGGCTCAGTGATTAAGTGTCCCTGGTGTAATCACTGGTACCAAAAAAAAAGAAAGAAAGAAAGAAATAGGTGCCTTTCCTGATTGCACTCTAGATGGTGTGGCACTGACTGTGTGAGTTTGGGCAACTCTCTTCCCTCTCTGAGTTGCAGCAGCTTCTTCTGTGCCGCAGTCTCTGGCTGGGCACAAATCACGAGTCTCCACACAGCTTGTAGATTCAAACAGTAATTCTTTATTCCCGAACTCACACCGGCCGTCTACAAACACATTCTGGGGGAATCCACGTTCTCTGCCCAAATCCACTCTCTGCCCAAATCCAATCCACATGGGCTTCTGTCTCCCAAAATATACTGTCTGACCCTAAGAACTCAAGAGGAACTCAGCAGCAGGATACGCCCTATTCTAAAGGGGGAACACCCTAATCTCCTATTATGCTAAACTGCCCTATTCTAAAGGGGGAACACCCTAGTCTCCTATTATGCTAAACCGCCCTATTCTAAAGGGGGAACACCCTAAACACGGATCCTGCCCTGGTCCTTGAGCAAGGTCACCTTTCAGAAGTCCTTCCACAGACAGCATGGAAGTAAGCTGGCAAGGAGATTGTCATACCTACTTGGCTGATGGCTCCCAGCACTTCTGCAATATGTGTAACATGAGACTAATAAGATTCCCTCCTTGTTCTCAGGGCTGTTGGAGGCATTCAGCACAACCACAGGGACAAATCACCTGGCTTACAGAAGGTCAATGGTAAAGGGTGGCAGACATTCTAAGTGCTGTTGAGACCCAGTGAGAGAAAGAGAAGCCCTCTCTATGGTTTCTAACTCCCAGGGCCTGTTCCTTCACACACCTAAAGCTGGTTTCACCCTCTTCCTCACCAGAGCTGGGCAAGAGCTCTAGTCCTCCAAGTTTCAGGCCCTGCTGTCTCTCTGTTCCTGTCCCCAAGCCAGCTTGTTGACATAACTTCTACTTTCCACATAACAGTAGGGGCTATGAAAGAATTTTTTGGGTACCAGGAATTGAACCCAGAAACACTGGACAACTGAGTCCCATCCCCAGCCCTATTGTGTATTTTATTTAGAGACAGGGTCTCACTGACGTGCTTAGCACCTTGCTATTGCTAAGGCTGGTTTGGAGCTCATGATCCTCCTGCCTCAGCCTCCTAAACCGCTGGGATTACAGGCAGCATGCATCAAGGCGCCTGGCCTGTGAAAGCAATTCTGAAGGGGCACTGAGGTGGGGAGGGAGCCAGCTGCAGGCCCGACCTCCCACAGATGGCCTTAAGTGGAGACACAGAGCCTGCCTGCAGCTCTCCCTCCAACCTGGCTGGATCCATGTGCCTCAAAGCCTCCCCTTCCATCTAACTCTGGTCTGGGGCTCAGTGGCGGGGAGCAACAGTTGGAATGAGGATCAGAGATACCCATGCTTCTGAGTGGAGTCCACTGCAGCCCCTCCACTCCATGTCCACACACAGTTGAGTTTAGGGGAGGGAGAATATAGCTCTACAAGGAGCAAGGAAGGGAGCCAAGATTGTGTCACAATGATTCCCATTCTACAGAGCAGGAAGCTGCAGCTCAGGCCTGTTTATTGCAGAGTTAAAATCACAATTCTTCTTAGTGAAGCCCTAAGAAACTCAATGAGACCCTGTGTCTAAATAAAATATAAAAGCAGGGGGGGTGGCTGAGGAAAAAAAGGGGATGGGGTTGTTGCTTAGTGGTTAAGTGCGCTTGCGTTCATTCCCTGGTAACACCACCCCCCCCCCCACACACACACAAAAAAATTACAATCCCTGTATGTTTTTTTTACTTTTCCCTACCAGGGATTGAACCGAGGGGCACTTAAGCACTGGGCCATATTCCCAGCCCTTTTCATTTTTTTTTTTTTTGAGATATGGTCTCACTAAGTTGCTGAGGCTGGCTTTGAACAGGCAATCCTCCTGCCCCCAGCCTCCTGAGCCACTGGGATGACAGGTGTGCACCACCCATAATGCAGGTTATTTAAATGTTATCTTTTCTAGAACTGGAGTATGCCAGAACTAGAAAAACCATCCTTGTTTAAGGGATATTGAAGTCTCCTTCCATTTTGTCAATGAGTAACAGTGGGACCCAGAGTGGGAAAAGGACTTGTCCAAGATCCAAAAAGAGCTATTGGCTGCTGTGAGATCTAAATCCAGACTAGTGATTCCTTGCCCCAGGCTCTTCCCAGCCCCCAGATGCAGGAGAGGTTCTAGGTTCAAAGGCTGCACCTGGGGCAAACGGCCTCCAGCACAGTGTGGGATGCTCTTAGTTCCTGCCAATCAGAACTCTTGTCTTCACACTGTTTTGTAGCTCTGAGGACCCTCTCACCTCCCTCGATGGTACTCTGAGGAAGGCCTTTCCATGGGACTGAGCCCTAAACAGATTCATAAACCTGAGTTGAAGGGTGAGTGTCCTCCACTGAGCCTCTTCTCTGTGGGCCTCCTCTGCCTCACTTTTGCTGAAATTCTGTGACCCATTCAGGGTGTCTTGGGATGGGGCAGGGAGGCGGCCTTGTCAGCTCCCCTCCCACAGCCTCCACACAGAGCATGCCAGGCCAAACTCTAGGCCATTTTTCCAGGGTTAGGAAATTGCTGATGCTCACTGCTCAGCCCTGGGGACAGCCTGGTGTCTGCCTTCCTCAGAGAGACCTCACAGGAACTGATTGGCCCTCAGTCCTGCTCCATGCCCTGTTCTGAGAGAGAGCAGTGAAAATCTGCGGCCTGCTTTTCTTGTGTCCTAGTTGTGGGACATGTTCATTTCCACTTGCTTTGTGTCACCTTCCGGCAAGCTCAGGGGGAAGGGGCTAAAGTCGTGTTGCTTTTTGTGTCGGTTAGTGGGGAGTCCTCAGGAGTCAGAGGTCCTCCAGGACCCCTTCTTTTTCTTTTTCTCCTCTACTTTCTCTCTCCCTGTCTCCCTCCTCTACCTCTCTGATATTAGGGTCCTGCTCAGACCTGCCCCCTGGAGGCAGCTCCTTCCTTGGAACCAGGCTTTATGGCCACTTAGCACCTGGTACAGCCACTCAGGACCATGTCCCGCCCAGCTTTCAGTCAGCCAGGCCACATCCAGCAGGAAGCATGGAGAAAATGAACGAGGTGCATCTTTGCTTTGTTGCTTTAGGACTTAAAAAAAATAAGATGAAATTCACATAATACAGAATTAAAATAGGCTTTTACCACATTCACAGAGTGATACAAACACTGCCTCTATCCAGTTCCAAAACTGTGGCTTTCAGCCCTGGCAACCTCTAAGTTATTTTTCTCTGGATTTCCCAACTCTTATATATTTTGCAGAAATGGAATCATGCCATATCTGACCTCATGTGTGTGGTTTATTTCACGTAGCATAAGGTTTTCAAGGTTTATCTAATCATAGGATACATTAGTACTTCATTCATATTCATGGTTGAGTAATATTCCAATGTATGGATATACCACAATTGTTTATCCATTTGATTGTTTTTGAACTTTTGGATTATTTTCACCTTTTTCAGTGAACAACTGTGAAAAATAATTTTTGGAGGGGGAAAGTTCCTATTTTTTATTATTTATTCATATGATAATTTTGTGGTTAACTTTTTGGGGGGACTTCTAGACTTCCTTACCATATTGCTGTGCAGAAATTGATCATGTGTTTAAAGGACTCATGTTGCATCCTGAAGTCTTCTGCCTACAGTCCTGCCAGGTCTTATCTGAGTGAAAGCATTTAGAGCCTTTAAATGTGCCATAACTGTTCAGCAGTGAAACCCTGGATGGACCATGAAGGCGAGTTTGGTGCAGCATAGGAAAGGGGTGGAAAGTCAAGACTCAGCCACCCCTCCATACACTGATTCACCATGCACTGATTCACCATGCACTGATTCACCATGCACTGATTCAGTAGTCGAATATTTATCAAATACCCACCTCACACCAGTCCCTTTGCTGGACACAGGAAGAGGTGCTTAAGGTATAGGTGACTCCTGAAGAGGCTGATGACCTTGGGGTGGGGGAAACAGACACACAAATGACAATCAGGCCAGGCGTGGTGGCCTCCGCCTGTAATCCCAGCTCCTCAGGAGGCTGAGGCAGAGGTCACACAGCTCATTTCTGGGAAGGTAAAGCAAGGGACAGCTAACAGGGGTCTCTTCTGGGGACAGGGCTGTGTCAGGAATGTGGTTCTGCTTGCCTCTGTAACTTGAGAGCCCAGCACATAGTAGGTGCTTAGTTTTGCCTGGCATATAGTAGTCACTCAGTAAATGACTGTCAGTTGTGTGGATTCATGTTTCCAGAGAGGGACCTGACCTTTACTTTTCTGCCCTTCTCTGTGGTGGTGATTGGTTTTCATCATGGGTGAATACAAAACAAAGATGATTCTCAGTTTTTGAGTGTGATCCTTCATCTTCTGACCTTCCTCACCCATCACTGTGCCCAGGAGGATTCCGGCTCCCGTTCACATGACGATGCACAGCCATCAGTAAATAAGTGTTGCTCTGAAAAACGGGGAGAGAACTGGCCGGCCAGCCGCAGGTCTGTTTATTAAAAGGGGAAACTCCTTGCAGGTGAGCGAGGGCCTCCCAGCCTCCCTGCCTCCCACCTCCGCTCTGGGTTCTGCGCGGGGATCTGGTGCCCAGGGATCTCCCAGGCCCTGGGTCGCCTCACAGAATGAGCCTGGCAGGGGATGGGGAGCTCCTGGCAGGGACGGGTGGTCCCCACAGGCCCAGGCAGGACCTCTGTGAAATGCAGAGGGAGGCTGCTGGGCCTCAGAGGGGATTTGAGGCCATGGCTGGAGGGCCAGCAAGCCCGGGGTGTGCTGGGGGGAAGCTGCACAGGGGACACTCCTCCTCCAGGAGCCCCTCATTTCTCCTCTCTCTCTTTCTTTCTCTTTTTGGTCCTGGGGATCCAGCCCATGGGAGCTTAGCCACCTCCCCGCCTCCCTGTCCTTTTGACTTTTATTTAGAGACAGGGTCTCACCAATTTGCTTAGGATCTCACTAAAGTGCTGAGGCTGGCCTCAAACTCACAGTTCTCCTGTGTCAGCCTCCGCAGAGCAAAATACAGAATCCTTCTCTCTTCAGGGGGGTTGATTACCTTAATTACTTTTATTACCTTTACTTTGAAGATCCCAGATTGCTCATTTCTGCCTCTCCTGTGAAAGGCGACCACAGATCTTCTCTTGGTGCCTGTGGAGTGGGGACAATCAGAGGCCCAGCTTCCTGGGGAATTGAAAGGAATTTTGAATTGCTTCTTGTGAGTGTCCTGGTGCCAAGGAGCAGGAGCTAAATCCTGGGAGAGGCTGGAGGCCGCAGAACACGCGGGGCCAAGCTCCAACTCTGACAGTCTTTCGTTTTCTTCTCCCTCCTCATCCCCCTCTGCATTCTTATTTATTTACTTATTTATTTTTGGTGCCAGGGATTGAAATGGGGGGGGGGCTTGACCCCTGAGCCACGTCCCCAGCCCTTTCTATATTTTATTTAGAGACAGGGTGTTGCTGAGTTGCTTAAGGCCTTGATAAGTGACTGAGGCTGGCCTCCAATTTGCCATCCTCCTGTCTCAGCCTCCTGAGCCACTGGGATGGCAGGCGTGCACCTCCGTGCCTGGCTCCTCTGCGTTCTTAGTGTGATGTGGGAAAAAAATTTCTACCCAGGAAATTTTAACTTCGACTTGAGAGAGAAGAATTACAGGCTTGGACAACTGTCCCACTTAACCCAGAAAATGGAAAGGCGATTTGGTTTGACATAAATCCACCCAAGGGGAACATTCTGAGATTAAGGGGGAGAAAATCACCAGGTGCATGGATCTGGGGATATTTCAAGCCAGGGGATTTAGGGACAGTCCAGGCAGTGGAAGGTGCCCACAGGCTGAGTGGGGACATGGTGTGGGGAAGGCCTGGGTACCAGAGAGTGACCTCATGAGGGGAGGTGGCAGCCGCTGGGTGAGTGCCCAGCTGTGGCCAAGGCGCCTCAAGGTTGGCAGAGGAGGGAACCAGGCCACAGACCGCTCCTGGGGCTTCTTGGGCCAAGCGCATAGTGGTGTTTGGAGACAATGTAACACTTAGAAAGGGGACTGTCACCAGAGCAGCCACCAATGGAGCTCACCCGGAAGCCAAGGCACAAGTCCCAAGTCAACCAGGTTTCAAATGCTGGCTCTGCCAAGTTGGAGCTGTGTGACTCAGGCACACACCCCAGTGTCTCTAGGCCTCCTTTCTCTAAACTGCATGGTGGACATGGTGGTCAGGGCACTGAGGACACTCCCCTCTCAGAACCACTGTAAGGGATGAATAAAATGATGGCAGGTGTATGACGCTGAGCTCCCCAGTGTGGTGGGAAACTAAAGCTCAGAGAGGTGAACTGCCTACCTCAGGTCACACAGCTTCCTGCAGTGAGACGAAGTCTTTACCCCACTGTCCCCTTCTGATTCTCTTTGGGGACTGGGAATCAGCACCCCCGGGGTGGGCTGCTCCAGATTCCCCAGGAAGGAGCATGAGGAAGACGAAGGGGGAGGGGGGTGTGGGGGACCCTCACGCTCCCTGAGAGGCAGGGAAATTGGTTGTAATTTCCTTTGCTGAAAAGCACCTGGGGAGGTGACAGAAGGTGGCCTTAGGGCAGGACATTAGGGTGCAGAGAGGAAGTTCAGGCACAGTGGCATTTGGAGGTGGCTCTTAGAGCTTCCCTGGGCCAGAGAGACTGCAGCCCTGTCCCCCCAGCAGCACTCACCGGCCTTGGCCCTCTCTGTCCCTGGACCCTGTCTGCCTGTCCCTTTCTCCCTCCACCAGAGCTCCCGCTGGTGCCTGCTCCTTCCTCTCCCTGCACCCCTCCCCCCACCTTGAACCTGAAAAACATGGCACCTGGGGGGGGCTGCCGGTCTGGAGATGGAGGGCAGGGCGAGGGGACGCCCAGCTCTGGGAGGGGACAGGCAGGGGGCACCCTCCAGCCCCCAAGGGATCCACTGAGGCATTGGAGGTTCCACTCCAAGACCTGCTTTCTGCACCCTGAGCCCTGGGTGACCTGAGAATAGGCATCCGGGTCTTTTAAATTATATTAAAATAATTTCATGGGCCAGGTGACGTGGGGCCTGTCATCCCAGAGGCTCGGAGGCTGAGGCAGGAGAACCGCCAGCTCAAAGCCAGCCTCAGCCACAGTGAGGCCCTGAGCAGCTCAGTGAGACCCTGTCTCTACAGAAAACCCAACATAGGGCTGGGGATGGGGCTCAGTGTTCGAGTGTCCCTGAATTCAATTCCTGGTACCAGCTCCTGACCCTTAAATAAGTAAATGTCACTTTTTTTGTTGTTATTTGTTTTTAATGTTGCTTCTAGAAAATTTAGAAAGTGCTTTGTGGCTTTCACCCTTTTCTCCTGGACAGGGCAGCTCTTGAATTTGAAGATGTCCATCCTGGTCACCAAGGAAGTATCTGTCCAGCCTTAGCCTTTGGGTTGTGGCTGCTTTTGTCCTCTGGTCTGTTCTCTGACTTTAGAAAGGAGAGAACCTTCTCCTCCCACTAAAGCGAACAATGTTGAAGTGGGGAGATCAAGGAATTCTTGCCACTAATGACGGTTTCAAGGCCCCCCCCCCTTCTGGAACCCACCCCACCGTGTTCTCACGGGGGTCCAGGCAGTGAGGGTGATATCTTTCTGGAGTGGGGTCATTCTTAGATTCTGAGGTAGGTCCCTAGATTCTTCCCTTGTTGGGGCCTGATGTTCACCATCAGAGTTGACCGGGTGAGACCCCGATGGAGCGAAGCCTGCTCTTGGCCCTCAAGGCTGGGGACCCCTTACAGGACTGCTGGAGTTGCCCACTGAGGCAGCAGGGGCTGGTCCAGGGCTCAGAGTGGGAGCCCCAAGGCCAAGCAGGAAGCCGATAGGAAGGCCTACACATATGCCAGGCACCTTCTGTGTGTGCCAGCCTGGACAGACACACTGACCCTGTGTTCCGGAGAGAGTGGCTGAGAAGTTCCAGGCCCTGTCACCCCGTGCTGGTGGGTCATAAACACTGTCTTCCCTGGCTGCCATGATGGTTCTGTGAAGCAAGGTTCACTGCACATCCCATGTCCCAGAAGAAGAGCCTGAGGTCAGAGAGGGGCAAAACCCACATTAGCTGGGTTCCAGTCCTTCTGTGCGTGGACCCAGGCCCTGAGCCTCCCTGGGGCCTGCCTTTCTGCATGATTGTGTCTGAATACATGGTCCCTGCTCTTAATGGAACCCTGGAGAACCAGGGCATCCTTTTAGCCTGGGCCACCCTGGGGATGGTGACACTCATGAGTTGAGTCCCTGCTGAGTAAAGGACTGAGCACTTTGATTTTCCCGAAAGGCCTTGAGTGTCCAGGGAGTTACGGGTGAGAGGAGAGAAGCCTGTCTGTCTCTCGCTCACCTGCCTCCTCTCAGAGCCTCTGCATCCCTGGGGAATTGCAGGGGTGCCTAGGGCACGTGGTCACCTCACACTGGAGCATTGACCTGACTGCACCCACTCCCTGCGTCCTGGGCGTGAGGTCCTGCCCAGGAGACATCAGCTGGCCAGGCCTCAACTTGCTCTCCCACATCTGGGAACAAGGACCCCAGTCATGCAGGACATGGGGACTCTACTGAGGGACCATGTGAGGGTGTGGAGGAGAGGGGGCTTCCCTGCCCACTTGGGCTTTGGTGTGGCGGCACTTCACTGATACATGTAGGGGACAAAGATGGCTAGGGACATTTTTAGTAGAGTTTGAGTTATAAGACATCAGCAATCCTTACTGAGACCCAGACACCATCCTGTCCTCACCTCTTTCACTTTCCTCCCCGCCCTGCCTCAGCTCCATCTTCCGGCATCTCACCAGCCAGGCAGCCCTCTGCCTCAGGGCCTTTGGACGGCTCTCTCCCACTGCCTGAACCACTTTCTCCAGAAACAGTCACAATCACCCCCTTCTCATGAAGGTGCTGCCCAAATGTCACCTTCTCCAACAGGCACCTCGGGACCCTGTTGAAACCCACAGCCCCTCTCCCCTCATTCTCCTAGCTCTTCTCTCTATAGCATCTTTCATTTCCTATCAAACCTTATTTTTAAAAAAAGTCTCCTTTTAAGGGGCTGGGGTCATGGCTCAGTGGTAGAGTGCTCGTCTAGCACGTGCAAGGCCCTGGGTTCAAGTCTCAGTATCACATAAAAATAAATAAATAGAATCAAGGTATTGTGTCTGACTACAACTAAAAATAGAATATTTTAGAAAGTCTCATTTTATGGTATTCACGCTGTTGATTCTTGTCCATTTTCTCCAAAGCCGGGACTCTCACCTGAGGGTCAGGCTCCTGACTGTCCCCTCTGCACCTGACACACAGCCTGGCCCACACAGGGTGCTCCATGGATGGGGTGGGACCAACCCGATGTCCTCACTCCTGTCCTTCCAAGGGTTGTGCAGGTGGGTCCTGATCATTGTCACACAGGGACAGCAAGTGACGGTGCCTTTGGGTCCCCTCCAAGCTCAGAGATAGTCATGAACCGATTCATTTCAGGAGGGGTGGAATTTGGGCTGGGGGCAGAGACGTGAATCAGGGCATCAGGCCTGGGAAGGCTGACCTGGACCCAGGTGCCCATTTTGCAGGTCAGGAAGCTGAGGGCCTTTGTCTTGGCCTGGTGGTTCTGACCCCAAGGGCTCAAGATGGAAAGATCAGATACTCTCAATTCCCTGTTCAGAAAAGAAACCTAGCCTCTGACCTAAGCACACAGGTTGGAATGGAGCAATATCAGGTGAGGAGCAGACAGATTTAGGCCAGTCTCTGAAGAATCATGTTAACTGTGTTTTCCAATGGTCCATTCCTGTAACAAAATACCCGAGATAATCAACTTACAAAGAGGAAAGGTTTCGTTTAGCATAGAGTTTTGGAGGTTTTAGTCAGCTGTTGGTTGGACGTCTTGCTTTTAGATCCCTAGCAGGGGGCAGCACATCATTGCAGGAACATGGCAGAGAAGATCTTTTTACCTCCTGGTTAATCACAAGGGAGAAAGTCAGCAGGGCCCCACAGTCTTTTTGGGGGGCATGCCCCATTGACCTAAAACCTCTCATCAGCCCCCAGCTTTCACAGGCTCTAGCCCCCCTCCCAGATCCTCCTACACTAGGATGAAGCTGTCAACACATGGGCCTTGGAGATACACTCAAGATCTAAACACAGCAATTACAAATATTTCTTGAATCCTTCCTCTGTGGCAGGCACACTGTGAGCCACATCCATGACCTATCTCATTTAATCCTGACTGTACTATTGTGATGTTAGCCACAGCACAACCCCAGCCTGTGAACAGGAAAATGAGCCAAAGGTAGCCGTGTTTCTCTGTCATGGATGTGAGGCAGGCAGAATGGCCAAGCACAGCACTGCCCACACAGAGCCTTCTGAACACATGAAAGACACAATTAGCACATAAGCACCCCATGAATTAAAAATGCAATGGACTTTGCATTGAAACCCAGGGCTTAATAGTCACTTATTTTCAAACACAGAGTTTTATGGCCATCAAAACTGAGAAGGAGTGGAACCACTTCTTTTGGCCTCCTAGCAGGGGGAAGCACATGAACCAAGCACCAAGAGCTCTAGAACATCCTAGTCTGCTTGTGTCCAACAAAGAACCGATTGCAGGCACCACAATGGACACTTATTTATGTGATGACAACATCCACTTTTCCGTTGACTGATTCTGGTTGACATGTGGTAAGAATAAATGTTGATGCCTTTGTTTGTGTGAGTTGTGCATGTTTGTGCATGCGGGTGGGTGTGTGTGCCTGTCGGTGAGTGGGCATGCATGCATGTAAATATTTTGGTGGCTTTGCCAAACACAGCTAGAAACTGCACCAAATGACATCTCCAAGGAAACATCTAAGCAAGGGCTTAGAAGGGTTTAGTTGTTGTGTCACATTACTTTGATTAATCCTTTTCTTTTTGCTTTTGAGTGTCAGTCTAATGAGCCAACTAGTAAAGCTCCAGAGAGCAGGTGATGTATTTTTTTAAAAAAAGAAAGAAAGAAAGAAAATCAGAGAATTTTGTAATTAGATGTGATTTCTTAATAGATGGAGGTGTCAAATGTCCAAAAGAAACATCGTGTGGGGTATTCATACCCCTGCCCCTGTTAAATGAGATTATTTACTGATAGATGGCAGTTTTCAAAAGCAACCCATTCTCATGCAATGGCACACATGTTCATGTAAATGTTTGTTTATTATATCATGTATGTCTTTTGGGATTTTTTTTTAGTTTATTATCAACATCAACTGTAATCAGTCACTTGTAAAAAAAAGATGGGAGAACCTAATTTATCTCTGATGACACACAGTTGAGAAAATCTTTTCTCTTTAGAATTCAATGAACTTCTGTATTGGTTTTCTGTGAGGCCAGAAAGGACTCCTGGGATAGAATTTAGAGGAAAACAGTATTTTTTTTTTCTTTCTAAATACTTAACTCTTAGAAAAAACACGGGCTAGCCGATGGAAACACTTCTTTGATAAAGACTAAAGAATTAAGATAAAAAACAGCTGGACAGGTTTCTACACAGACACACACACACACACACACACACACACACACACACACACGGAAGCCACTTTGAACTACACAGAGAATGTCATTTTAAGCCAAACAGATATGGTTTAATCTTGCTTTTGATCCTCTTGTTGATTTTCCTCAAAATGGCAACATATGTATACACATGATGACTTTCAGATTTTGAGATCTAATTCATCTCTGTTAGAACAGCACCTTGATGCATAGATCATGTACACCTCAGGCTTCAAGCCTTGGATCAGAGACAGCAGGGTACCAAGGAGCATATATTGTGGACTTTTGGTTTGGTGCAGTAATCCAGTAAGAAACTAAAAAGGGAGGCAATAAGCAAGGGTGCCTACATCATGTCATTTTTAAAAATAGAAAGTCACACTTATCCCCTATGGTGTCAGTAAATTATGGTTTAGACTCAGCTCCTCACACTTAGAAATGCTCCTAAGACAAACTGCATCATGATGCTCTTATAGAACCATGCACAGGGGATTTCTAAAGCTGTCTGAGTCCCTGCTCTTTATCAAGATTTCCCAATGCCATGGGTAGAGAAGAAACCCCTGGAGCCAGATTCATTCAAAACACAAAATGTCATTGTCAGTCACCCTGGGGAGGGACCTGTTGAAACAGACTGATTTTACTTTAAACCTCAAAGTGGTGAGAACAGCCACCTCAGGCCTTAGAAGGCAAAGGCTCAGACAGATACAAACTTTGTAAGGTTCCCTTGTCCTTCTCCCCACTTCCCTACTTGAATGACTGTCATGGTGAACCAGGGAAGCTGTAAATAAAATGCGGAGGTCTTGTCTCCAATGGGGGCCCCAGGAAAGAGAACTCGGGAAGGGGCAGAGGATGCTGGGTAACTAACACCTAGCACCATCAAAGGACCTGGGGGAAATCCATGGGCAGCCGTGTTCCAAATGGCTCTCACTTCTCAGTGTCTCCTTTTTAGTCAGTGTCATTTCCTACATGGTCATAATATTTGAGAAGACTGAAGAAGCCAAAACCAGAGAAGAAGGAAAGAAAGTGCTTGTGTTTGTTGTGTGTGATTGTGTGTGTGTGTGTTTGCACACACATGCATACGTGTGTAGGTGGCATACGGCAGTTGTGAATGGGGGGAGTGAGGTGGATGGGGGTGGCCTTGGTGGATTTGTGCTTGAAGGACTGGGAAAGTGGTCCAATGGCCCCAGTCTAAACACAAAAGCAGAATCCAATTCATCAGTGGTCAGATATTTTCTAGAACTCTACTGGCTCTCCAGCAACACACTGTTGCGGTGTATTATGTCTCGCCCTGTGAGAACCCTCCTCTGGGCAACTGTGTGATATGAGGCCATTCCTAGCCACAATCTAATCTACCAAATCTAATCTACCACAATCATCTACCATCTACCATGTGAATGCTTATTATTTCAAAAATGCACTTGTATTTACATGGCTGGAGTCTCAGAGTCCTTCTCCTAACCCACTTGTGCTGTCTGTCTGGATGTGTTTCCTGGTCTCTGAGGAAGCTTCCCCTGCTCAACCCCACTCCAAAAGAAAAGAGGAGACTCCCATATCCTGTGTTGTCCTGACTCCCATGACAGGGGCTTCCAGGGTGGTATTCCCTACCAAGCATGATGGTGGCTGCTGGAGGATGGGAAAGGGGGACACTGGTTCCTTGACAGAGCAGTGGGACAGTTCCTACAGACCATGAGGAAATCTAGCCACTCCTGGGGAAGCACTGGGGTGGAGACTGAGGCAGGGCCAGAGTGGAGGACAACACTGCCTTCCTCAGAGGATGCTTGGGTCCTACTGCATCCTCTGAAGGGGGACTGAAGGACACAGTCCTCTTCTCTGGCTTTAGGAGCAGGAAAAGAAGACAGCAGAATGGCAGTGTGACTTTGGAGACTCAGAAGGCAGCTGAGTAAGGGTCAGAAAAGTCACTGGACAAGAGGGCCACACTGCTGTGTTTTAGTTCTGGAGCTTTTTAACTGCATGCTAGAGAAAGCTACCTTTGCTTTCCTTACAGACCCAGTGCAAAACAGGAAGGTTGGAGAGGAAGGCATTATAGATTCTTCCAGCTGGGGAACAATCTGAACAGGACAGTCTCATGTCACTTCTGACTCCACAAACACTATTACATTAACCACATGTGTGGCAGAAAATATAAATGGTAGGGAAGGTAGAGAGGGACACACCAGGCAGAATGACACAATTGAAGCCACCATGGCCACTGGGCCTGACATCTATGAGAGCACACCAACCAAGGTGCCATAGAAAACACAGACTGTTCATCTCACACGATGGGTCCCAGACCACATTTTGCCCAACTGAGAACCATTCTGATACTTAAACAGACCACAATAACCATGATAATGGCTTAAACTATTGTCACCACTTTTGGTACATCTGTGTCCCTAACACAGGCCCACTCCTCCATCTGTTACTCAAGAGAAGAACAATAAGTCTCTTAATGTGGAGGAACACCTGGGCTGGTATTAAAGAAAACTAGCAGGAGAGTCTTCACAGTAAGTTTTTCTTAAAGAGTCTTCAAGCATGACTGATTTGGTTTTCTATGGCTGTAACTGAATACCACAGGCTGAGCACTTTATAGAGAACAGTAGTTGATTTATCTTAGAGTTTCAGGGGCCAGAAATTTTAAAGTTTGGTACCTGGTGCATCTCTGTCTGCAACACAATGTTACAGATGGCTTCCCAGGCAAGACAGGTGCTAGAGAGAGCTCACTTCAAGGGTAAACCATTAAACCATTAATTCAGGAATAGTTTCATCCACTAATTCAGGAATGGATTAATCCATTCATGAGGGCTGTTTCTCAAAGGCCACACCTCTGAATCCTGTGAAAATGGTCACCAAGTTCCCTATACATGAAACTTGGGAGACACATTGGAACCACAGCAATGTGTAATTCAAACTGTGTTTGGTTTCCCACTCCATGTGCTGATCTTAGAAATACTGAGACTACACCCATGGCAAATGCCTTGGGTGGTGTGTGCATCTCCGTTGTAACCTGGGAGGCATCCTACAGATCTAAGGTTTGAGTGGAGTCACCAGCTCAGTCTTTCCCTGGGAGTCTGATGACAGCAATACAAATGCTCATTTGTATGGAGGACCTGCCACAGTCTTGGTACCTTGTGAAATCCTTGACAGATACATCTCCTTCTCTTTTTCACAACAGTCTCATAATTCATTAAGCAGCTCATTTATTTTTATTGCCCACCTACTGCATGCCAGAAACTTTCCTGGGCTCCAAGCAGACAGCAATAAGTAAAATCAATCCAAGTCTCTGCTGCCATGGGATTGCATCCTAGTAGAGAGATGATAGATGCACATACATGATGTCAGGGGTTTATGAGGCCTGTGGGTAGAAAACAAGCAGGCCAGGGAAATGAGAATGGCAGAAGGAAAGGTGGGCACTATAGGGTATTCAGAGAGACCTCTGGTGAGGGCAAAGAAGAAGAGACTGAGTCCCACATCCAGGCAGAGAGAGCAGCAGATGGCTCCTTCTCTGAGGGATACCCTGCAGCTCCAGTGTCTCTTGTTTAATAAGAGGTGATGATCCCACAACATCCCTACATGTCATCTGCTTCCCAGATCCAAGAGATATGGGTAGCGAACAGCTGGGACCACATGGGGACAGCAGCTCTGCTTGCAACCCCACACATTAGGCCAGTCTCTTAATGCCAGTAGCCTGCCTGGAGACTGCCCAGGGTGGCTGAGCTCTTCTGATATTTGGGGCCAAGGGAGTAAGAGCCAGACACACTTACAGGACAGAGAGGAGTTGCACAATTTTCTGGTGTTTTTTTTCTACGTATCCTACTCCAGAGCCTCAGGCCAAACTGGAGTGTGATTTTCAGACAGTAATCAAAGAGTGACCAGGGACTCCGCAAAAAGACATAGGGACTTTTGCCACAGGTAACAGGGAGCTCAGTGCCTGGAGCTCCAGACTGCTCTCCAGGGCACCAGGAACTGTGTCTGCCCCACAAGGATTTTGTAAATGAGATTTCTTGGATTCGCACCACGTTTCACCAAGAGTGAAAGTGGAAGCTCTCCCGGTGAAGAGAAAACAGAGACATTTGAGAGCAGGGACTTAGCTCAGATAGGACACTGGTCCAGTATTCACAAGGCCCTTGTTTCTGTCCCTAGCACCACTACACAAATTGACAAAAATAATAAAATAGAACTTAGAAATTGGCTTTAAATGTAAAGTTTCTGAAAAAGTTTCCAATGGAATTAAATCCTCCAGGGGCATCTTTAAAGCTAGATGGTGGGCACACCATTCTTTGGCATGAGGATGCCTCTCTTTTAGGCACTCTAGGCAACTCAGATCCAAGGTTTGGAGGGGTTAAGGCAGCACATCCTTTTCTCTCTCCCCTCTGCCCTGATTGATATGATTTTGGGTGTTATGGTTTGGATGTGAGGTGTCTCCCCAAAGCTCCTGGGTTAAAGCAGAAATATTCAGAGGTGAAGTGATTGGACTGTTACAACTGGAACCTAATCAGTCCATCCCAGTTGGAATGGACAGACTGGGTGGTAGCTGTTGGCAGGAGGGGCATGGCTGAATGAGCTGGGTCTTCCTGCAGCCTCTTCCCCTCCCTCTCTGTCTCTGTGTTTCCTGACCCCATCATAAACTGAGAAGATTTCTTCTCCTGGATCCTTCCCTCATGATATCCTCTGGCCTCACTTCAGGCCTGGAAAAATGAAGTCTGCCATCTATGGACTGGGACCTCTGAAAACATGAGCCCCTAATAAACTTCCCCTCCTTTAAGTTGTTCTCAATGCATATATTGGTCACAGTGATGCAAAAGCCCACTAAAACACTGGGTATGGCACAGCACATCCATGAATGTATACACATGTACACACACACAGAGGTTTTTATGCCTGGCATGAAGTTTAGTTTTTTTTTCAATGTTTAGTTCTTTAAAATCAAAATTGGGTGAGGAAGGATTTCTTCTACTGTGTACACTTCAGAAAGCATATATTTTTTATACTAACAAAAACAAGAAGTATTATTGATTAAGTGGAAAAATAAAACGAACAACCTTAAAGAGATGCTAAAAGCCAGAGTTTGGTGTTTAACCCACAGCTGAGAGGGAGATGATTTCCCCTCGATTTCACTGTTAGTGTCTGTTTAAAAGGGTGTCTAGGGGATATTCATGTTTTCAAGCATCTCTGGCATAGCTCAGGTGGTGTTGGTGTGTGCACCTGTAGTCCCCAAAGAGAAATACTGTGGAAGTCTTCCAGCCCTCTCTTAATGGCCCAGGGAGCAGTGAACAGTCACTGATCTCCAGTGAATGTTGGCTTTTTCCTCCTTTTGGTGATGAGAATTTCCTTCTTTGGGGGAGGGTCACATGGTTGCCAGTTAGAATTGCTTCACACAGCCCACAGAGGCCATGGGACAAGCCATCACTGTGGGGCAAGTAATGGCAAGAATGTGCTTCTGAGTGGCCTCTGTACCTCCCCTCCTTTTCCTCCTGGGAGTGATGATGTGGGTGAGTAGTGTGAGCCACATGCATGTGCTCACAGGAATCTTTGTAGAGGGCCAGAGAGCAACAGGGAGCAGCAAGAGGAATCTAGGGGCTTGGCACATTTCTTGGAGGGCAGCTACTGAAACCCTGTAAAATGTGCCCACCTCTGGAATATTCCAGAAAGAGAAGCCTAATTCTGGTCTGTTTCAGCTACTTCTCTTGTTGCTATTGTGTTCCTACTTTCTTTGTTTAGTAATTTATTTATTTATCTATCTATTTATTTATTCATTCATTCATTCATTTTTGAGAGAGAAAGAGAGATAATTTTTTAATATTTATTTTTCAGTTTTCTGTGGACACAACATCTTTATTTTATTTTTATGTAGTGCTGAGGATCGAACCCAATGCCCCATGCATGCCAGGCAAGCGCACTACCACTTGAGCCACATCCCCAGCCCTAGCAATTTATTTTCTACCCTGATCATAACCTGTTGGGTTGATAAGACACTGAAGTTCAACTTGAACCCAGAATGCTGCAGTTTTGTATCCCTCTGTGCCTTCCTTTAGTGCACAGGCTGAAAGTCTGGACTGGGGTCTTCACTTCTGGTTCTGCAGCTCTCAGGTCTCTGATTCACATCAACTACCATTCAGCCTCCAACTTGACTGTGGCTCTTCTCAGACTGCATATTTATGTGAACCAGTGCTTGGTGCTGTCTCTTTCCTTCTCAACTTCCCTAATCCTTCTCCTCCTTCGTCTTCCTCTTTCTTGCCCATCCTCACATGGATTCTGATTCTTTGGAGAACACTGACTCATGTGTGAACCACCAGGCACATACACATACACAAAATCTGCATGATAAGGCCCTAAGGGCTCAGGGAAATTCACTGTCTCTTGGCCTGAAACTTAATTTATGCAAAGCTCTATGGTTTGATGGATGTTTTTGAGTCCCTGTGAAGTCCCATACTAAAACACAGGGCATCTAATGTAATGAGTTTGTTGTTAAGATAAGTCAGTTTCAGGACATATGCAAATATATAGGGAGGAAGAAGGTACAAGCCTCAAAGCAAGAGACATCTGGCACAGCGTCTGAAGCAGCACGATGTGGGCCACTGATGAAAAGATACACTTTATGCAGATAAATATAGAAAATAGATATTAAATATATTAAGATATATCTTATGATTAAATGTGTAAATAAATGATATAATTAGCATAAATATAAAGTATACAAATGGATATGTATTTATCATATAGGTCTACATACACACATGCATATACATACATGCACATGCACACATATGCCTACATACATACGTACATATATATGGTCATTAGACCAAGTTTTGCTTGGTTCCAAGGATACATAAATAAATAAAACAAGCAAAACTAATAACTTACTGGAATGTACAACTTTGGGTTGTGGGAAGACTGGAGACAGAGGAAGGAAGGCTCTGGAACCTTAATTTTACTGATGAAAAGACTCCACTCTCTGACTCCATCATGGGCACTTAAGCTGGGGTTATGTGCCCTCAGTGAGTAGTCAGTGGCTCTGACTGGTCAGCTGTGGCACTGTGCACACACCCCTGAAACAGGATGCAGCCAGGAGTAGGACAGGAAAAGGAAATGAAGAAGCAGGCACCATGGCTGACCCTGGAAAAGCAGGACAGGGAAAGTTCCACAAGCAAAATCTGTGTTATGTCTTCTGAAAGTAGGAAAGATAATTCTTGGCTAAACCAAAGCAATAGCTATTTGTTATGATACTAGCTTCCACCTGGGGATTTCTTTCTGGAATATTTTGGGCAAATGATATAGGTGTAATTTTTTGAATCCCACATTCTAAGAAATTGAGCTTGGGAAATGAGAGAAATTCGGAAAAGGATTACAGTTTTCCACTGAGAACAAAAGAGTACCATTCCACACAGACCCACATTGGGTCCTTTTGCTCCTCAAAAGGACCCAATGGTACAAGAAGAAAGAGACAGCAGGGGGTGCCGACATGCAGAACTGCAGGTCAGTGTCCTGGTTTGAGCCAAGACAGGAGAGAAGGGACCACCATGCTAACTCTCTTTGGGGTTGTGGGTAGCCATGACAACATGATAAACACATGTCCATGGAGATGTCTGCTGCTAAGGGTGACATCTTACAAAGTCAGCACTGTGCTAATCACAAACCACTCTTTCCTCCACTCCATGTTGGTGCTCCAAAAAATAATAGACTCTGAAGCAAAACAAGCCCTTCTCTGGCATTTCTACATGGGGTACTGTGCAGAGCTAGTCTTCCTATAAAATTATACATTACATTAGTTAAAAACCACCCAGCAATACCTGCAAGTGTGTGCCTGTGTCTGTATGTTCAACCCAAGGTACAGCTCTCTGAATAGTACCAAACATACATATGTATCTTACTAATTTCACAATTTAATTGTCACTCTCATAACGAGTTAAGCACATGAAGAGTGTCAGAAACATTTTAACACCAATTGGTGATTTAGGTGGGTATTTTGGGGGTGGGGGTCAATTGCAGTCTTTTGTTTCTAAGTCCCTAACATCAATACTAGTCTGAAATATTAAAACTAACAATCACAGGAAGTGAGATCACTCAGAGAGCAAAGAGGGAGATGCAGAGTAACCTTCCCAACATGGGACGTGTCTTCCCTATTCAGTGCAGGAGACTCTAAGGAAGGAAGCCATCCCTGGCAGGGGAGTTTCGTCAGGGAGAAGTGAGACAGAGACACTGTGTGTTTGTGTGAGGCAGAGCTCTAATGAAGGAAGGAAGGAGGGAAGGAAGAAAAGAAAGAATGAAGGAAAGAAGGAAGGAAGGAAGGAAAGAAGGAAGGAAGGAAGGAAAGAAGGAAGGAAGGAAGGAGAAGGACATGAACTCTCTCCAGAAAACAAGAAAACCCTTTAGAAATTTAACTTTTTTTTTTCCTTTGAGTGTTTAGGATTACATAACTGCCCTAACATAGCTCTCTTTTCTTAAATGTAATAATTGGTCATATTAAATAAAAATTTGCCTTGGAGATTACATTTAAAATATGCTGGAAAATTAATCTTATGGACAACATTGTATTCTTGGTAGGAGATATTACCTACCAGATTACTGGCATGGATAAGACAGGGATATTAACAATTATTACACCATACAAGGTATTTTCCCTGAAATATGACATTGTCATACACTTGTTCATTCAATTAGTATGTACAGTCTCAAAATGTGACTTGTGGTTAAATGGTAAGTAATAGGCACAGTGCCTACTTTTCATATGACTATTTTGAGGTTTTACCAAGACAAAACTTCAGTGAAAACATGCAGTATAGAACATAGGCTTGAAACATCAGTTTTCAATTGAGAATACACCCTAGAAGATTTTTTTTTAGATATAAATCTATAAATGCTAAACTCTTATCTGGTCACTTCATCATCTTTCCTTGAGTATTTCACATATTATTCAAGGAACATACAATCTTAAACATTATGCTTTCACATTGACCATCTTGCATGTTAAGATAAGATTCAACAGATCTTAACTTTATGAACCATATAAATTTATTGACCATCAACTCTGTGAAAACTCTAAGGCTACACTCTGGAATGAGGACTTCTTTTAGCCACTGTGTGATTACCAAACACAGTTTCTTTTAGAAACTGTGCTATTACCAAGATTTTCTAAACAATATTCTATAATTAGAAAGAAGCATATAATTGCAAATCAGTCATATAAGCATATATTACTTAAATACATCTGGATAAATGAAGCATGTGAGATCACAAAACAAAAACATGGACCTAAAACTCTTCACACAGCTATGAAAAGTGCTGTAATTACAAAGGAAAATAATTGTCTTTTAGGTCCAAAGCATATGTTCTCAAAGTCCTATAGCTAATAAATGTCTATACCTTCTTTATTCCAAATTTATTCCTGTGCATGCATTATTATAATTTTTTAAAGAATCATGTGTTGGTCTAGTGTTTCATTTCAAACAACTCTCTTAAAAATACAAAGAATTTTCCTCATAACATCCATCACTAATTGTATTAGTACCATAGTTATATGGTGATTTTTTTTTAGCCTAGAGGAGAAGTTTATTTAAAATTTTAAAATTCTGTGTCACTGAAAAAAAGAAAACATATTAAAGCTGACCTTATTGTGTAGGAAATAGAAATATTCAAAAGAAATTATTTTCAAGTATTTGGTCATTTGAGGTACTGATCTGTGTATAATGAGTAAAATTTAATTGTATTTGCAGATTTATGAAACTATGCTTCAAAATAAATGTGCCTTGTGAGAGAATATTAGTGTATTTAGCTTCTACATCTATGTCTAGAAAATTTACATAATATCATAAGAATTACATGATTTGTTTAGAAATGCTATTCACTGTATCTTTATAGTATTTTAAGGAGATTCATGAATTTGGTATTTTTGCTTCAAATTTATTTTGTCAAAAATAAAATTATCAATTTATGGTGATGTTATTATTCTATTTAAAGCACAACTATATATAAAAAATAGTGGTTTTTTTTCTTGGTGCCATGTTATCTCCCCAAATTCCTATCTTTTGTGAAAAACAATGATAACTTTGTAGTGCAGAATTAGAATGGATCTATATTTATATTAAAATGCATTGGACATTTTGACTGTGTATTATAAGCTCATAAACTAACTATTTTACTTAGAGATCTGGATCTTCAAATATACAAGTCCATTTTAACCACAATAAATTAAAGTAACAGTCAAAGAGAAACATAAAATGAGATAAACATTCACAATGAAAAGAGGAGGTGATCTCCAGTGACAAAAGAGTTCAAAGAACTTATGGAAAACAGAAAGTCTGGAAGTAGATAAAGGATGCATTTGAGTTCTAATTAGAGCTCCCCAGGAGGTAGATTAAGACCATGACTAGGCATCTTGGAAGTCCATAAGTGACTGTGCTTCAGATCAGCACAATGGAAATAAAGGGAAGGAAGCATATTTGGGCACACAGAATCTAGGCTTGCAGTCTGATCTCAAAGGAGGCTTCTACTTACTCAAAGTGAAATTTTGGAGCTGTGTTTCACGCTCATATTTATTTCTACATGAGACATGGAGTGTGACTTACATGAGTTTCAAACAGTCTTGAGTGTAGGAAGCCTTGAATGGTCATAGCCAGAAAAACTCTCTTCTACTGATGAAGATATTTTGAAAAGACCACTTTCAACAATTGTCGGGGGAATGAATCCTTCAGTCCCAATCCAATAGTGCCATAAAGCACAGTTCCCTATAGTGACACCACAAAAATTCACTTTTCAGTCTAAGTTCTGTACTTAGTTTATGGTACTGTTGAGACTCTATTCCTGAAGAAAACATATAAGAAGGGAAAACAGTGCAATTAATTACAGTTTTGTCATCTGTGTAGATTGAATGTCAAATTAATGGTCATCTTGTGTCTCTTCTGCTGTTCATCTTAGATCCCCTAAATGTATTTCTTTTGGTCTCTATAACTTAGCTGATTGAGTGAAACTCATACTCATCCCCATATCAGTTGAGCCTCCTCACCATAATTTTCTCAAAAAACAACTACTGTACTTGTCTGTTTCCAATTCCTGTAGGGCAAGTGAGTACTAAAAAGTAGAGAATTGGATCATCTGTTTTCAAATTGAATCATCTGATTTTTATCTCCATTGAAACATGGAATCAATGTCCTTCTGGTAAGGAGTATGAATTGACCTATCTAGGATAGTAATTTCTCCTCTTGCTTTCTGTTTTCTTAGTACATAGAATTTAAAGTCCTAAGGTGTAGATTAAATTTTATTTGTAATCTTGTTACGCATCCTGTTGGCAAAGTGACTGCTTAAATAATTAGGATTTCTAAAACTGGAGGATGCAGATGCATGGTTTAAAAAAAATATAATTGCCAAGTGGGTTAATGGGAGTGATCGTGAGTGAAGACCCTTCAACATTTGACACTCTGGCTCCTAGATCTATGTAGTCTTATCTCTTTGTAGCACAACCTGATATAATGATGTGAAATTTAAGAAGTATTAGCAACAACATCACATGTTCTAGAATTGTACCAAGCCAGCAGCTTTTTGTTTCTTTTGTAGATGATAATTCAGTGGATACCATGGTCATAGACCAATAGTACTATCTTTATTTTTTTTTAAGTGTGGTCTGATTCAATTTTAAGCATGATCTATTGGCACTTTATTAGTGCTGCCTGCTTAGCATTTATTGTCTGTAAAAGCAAAATGTAAATAAAATATGTTTGAGTTTTTCTGGTTAAAATTATTTCTGTGTTAAAAGAGGTCCACTTGTTAATTTATTATTAGAGAATGATGAAAAGAATGATGCTGTAACAAAAACCTAGAGATAGACCTCTCCTCCTGGCTGGCTGGATATTTGGAAGAAACATTTGATAGACAAAATATGGTGATAGAAACCAGTATGGTACTCAGTCCTCATTCATCCTGGGCATCATCCGAGGCTGGATAAAAACAATGAGCCAAGTCGTCAACTTGGTTGTCTTCTAGAATGTCCATGATGTATGTGCTTTTGTATGTGACAGCATAAAATCTCATGATATGTACACTGCATTGTCTCTCTCAGAGATCCATCCTGATTACTGTATCCCTCAAATTTTATAGTCTTCAAAAGTTTCTTCTACATTTTTGACCAAGTCTTGATTTCTTCCTCTTAGTTTATGTACCTTCTTACCTGAGGCATATTCTTTTCCCACGTGAAATAAAGGCTAAAGTGTGCTGCCAAGTATTCTGCTCTTTGGAAAGAGTTATTTTTTTCATTTTTTTTTATTTTTCACTATCTTCTTGGTTAGTTATTCGCTTAGTTATTGGTCACACTCTCCAAGTGTGACCTCAGGAGAAATGCCAAGGAAGATAGAGATAAAAATAAGTGGAAAGTATCAATTGATTATACTTCTGTAATTTAAGTAAGGCTTTTTAAGTACTATATGACTTGCATATCTCTCTGAATTCCATTTAAAATCAAAAAATAAAATTCATCTTTATTTTTAATGTAACACCAATAAATTTCTAAAACTAAAATTTACACCTATTTTTTTCTAATTCTGTTCATGATTTTTATATTTTCTTGATTACATGAATTTTTTATAACTGATACTAACTTGATAATCAATTTTATTTTCTGGTTTACAAACACTTATTGATTTTTGTCTCTTTTTAGTTATATTTGGCCTCAAGTTACTAAGGGAAAGACCCCTACCTGTCTGCTCCTCCCACCCCTACTCCAGCGTGAAGATGCACTGGGTAGGGAAGGGGACAAGACTCCCCTGATGGGCAGTTGAGCACAACAAGGCTTCTGGGAGACCTTGATCATGGCTCCCACCGCCATACGCCCACCACCGGCCATACACTAAGCCCATGAAAAGGATCACAGTGGTCTGCTCCGTTGCCTGGTGCAGGTTGGAGTTCCTGACCACCTGAGTGTCCACAGCCTGTTTTGGCCTGCCTGGGCGGGCTGTGGTTGTGGTGGCAAGAGCCAAAGCCATCTTGGTGTGATGGAGGAGCCAAGGGCTGCCTCTCAGCCATACTAGTGGGTGGTTCTGGAAGAAACACCCAGGGTTGTGGCAGCATTGTTGGAAGACATGAAGCCAGGTTATCTTCTATATGGCTTTTCTTAGGAGTTGGTGATGTGTACAGCTCTTGGATTTTTTGCTGTTCTCTCACTTATCTGGAGAAGTTTTCAGTCGGTTACTAGCAGGCTTTATGTGGGAAGAGAAAAAAAGCTGGCTCTAAATCTTGCTGGACTTATTGAAAAAAAATGTGGACTTCTTGAAAAAGTTAGCCTTGTTGAAAAAGAACATGAAGGCTTAGACTCATCTTTAAAGGATTGCAGGTTTGAGAACGGTTCAAGGGAAGCACAACATCTGGAGGCAACCTATGAAAAGCTGCATAGGTCCGAATCCAGCCATGGCGTTGAAATGCTCTTTCTTGAAGAAGAGCTCAAAGCACAGAAGGCTAAACATGGTCAACAGGATGAAACGATGGCGCATCTATCAAGAAGGATACAGTCCCTCCAAGGTGAATCTGAATCCCTCAGATCACAAATAGCTGAAGCTAAAACAAACTGGAGACTCTTTCAAGTCAATGAGGAAGAACTGAAGCTGGCAGTCAAAGAGGTTTTGAATGAAGGATCCCAACGTCCACAAACGCAGAGACCAACAATACAAGGAGAAGCTGAAGCACAGAGAAAACAAGGAGGTGTCCAATATAAAGCAAAAATCACATTAGAGGACTCTAAAGTCGCTGGAGAACAAGTTCTAAGGGACACAGAAATTTGCATGAAGTCTCTGAGTGAATGCTTGCTGAAGATGAAGGATAGGTCTTCTCCAAGCCTGGGAGCCCAAAGGGATGGTGGTCACCTGGAATTGGGAAGGACGAGTGAACCAGAAACTGGTGCTCACTTGGAGGATGAGTGCAAAGGAGCTTTGAGGATCCTGGTTTATAGTGCTAAGCTAAAGGCCTCCTTAGAAATCTTGGAAGGAGGAAGAAGTAAAAAATGTACTTTCTCATCTGAAGTGGAGAAAACCACGGAAGACCTTACAGAACACCTTAAGAGTCGGCAGACTGAACAATCATTCTTGCAGTCAGAAAATGCACAGCTGAAAAGTGAGAATGAGACCCTACAGAAGAACTTTAAAGTCATGATGAAACACTATCAAGAAAATATGAAGAAACTGCACAGAAAATCAAGAGTGGAAAAAAACTCCCGGGTGGAGCAAGAGGAGAAAGTTTCCAAAGTCGAAGAAAAGTTGAGCCATACAATGGAAGAGCTGGAGACCTACAGAAAGAAAGCCCAATATCTTGAAGAAGAATTGCAGAGAACCATTCATTCCTGTCTGGGGAAGATTATTTCCTCTGAGAAAGAAGCACATGCTAGTGAGTTGGCAGCTCAGATTGCTGAAAGAAACCTCAGTTATTTCAAGAAACAAAATGTGCGCAGCAGTCAAAAATTAAGTGAGAAGGAGCTTAGATTTGGACTTGTAGAAAAAAATCCCTATGATGCACTGGATGTTTCCAACTCAGCAATGGGCAGAAAGCCTTCTCCAAATGGGCCCTCACCAATAGGTCAACCTTCATCTGAAAAAAGACCTCCTCATTTTGAAAAGAGTGGTCCACTCACACTCTCACCTTTCACTTCAGTGGGAGGAGGAAGAGGGTCAAGGGACCCTGGAGAATCTTCTGGACCATGCGACCAGCAGTAAAGGAAGAGAATCCAGCTGTCATAAGTTCACTGATTTTCAGAGAGCACCTTCTCAGACTGGGCCCCTCTCTCCTCCAGGGAAACAGGCCAGCAGGCTGATCATCCCTCCACCAGGCCAACCATATTCTTCTGATCCATGTCTTCCTCTACAAGATCGGTTTTACTCTTATGGTGGTAGACCATCGGGACCAGCAGAATACAGAATTCCTAATATGCCTCCTTTGGATAAATGGGATGGGCCTATGTCTTTACAAAGGCAATCCAGTAGAAAGGAGACCATAGTCGATCTCAGGGACTCTGACGTGCCTGATTCCACCCTCCATGCTGAAAACCAAGCAACTGGCTCTGGCTCTGTGTTGGCACCTTTCCCTCCAGTCAGAGGTGCCTTGTTTCCAGTTGACCCAAGGAGTCAGTTCATGAGAAGAGAACCTTTTTTTTCCTCCAACTCTAAAAAAAATCTTGTATGGGAAGCTCGAGATCATTTTCCACCTGGCCTGCCACCCACTCCAGTTCCAATGGGAAATGTCTATGCAGGGAGGGGGTTTTCGTCACAATCTTCCCCCAAGAGCTGGAATTCAGCCCTCTACACCCGCATTCTGAAAGTACAAGTGAGTTCCCTGAAGGGTTCCTTCCACCTGCAAATAAGCCTGTTACTCAACATCCAGAACCAAACAAGAAACCACATGCTGTTGCTCTCTCTTCAAATGTAATTGGACTTATCTCTCATTTTTAGTTTTTAAGTAACTGCTTTTACTTCAGTAATTGACGATACTTTGGCTCCAATAGAAGCTCAATGAAACTATTATTCTTAAGATAGTATTTTGTAAATAAATTGGTTTACGTAAGAATCTTATGAGTAAATTATTCCTATTTTATTTTATTCCGGAGTACAGCATTTAATCTGATGAAGCCACTATTATATAAACAAGAATGGGAGTTCTAGGCACTTGTAATCTAGCTGATGGAAATATATTTTAAACTCCCAACAAAGAAGTGTATTTAGTATGAGTGTAGCAAAGGTCAAGTGATTTTAGGCTTAATGAAAAATTGTCACTGATTTGCAGACTGGTTGGGCATATCAGCATGTTTTTCCATATCAGAATAACTAGAGCATGGGAGGACCAAAGGAGAGAACACAACAAAACATGTCATGGAAACAGGAGATCTCAACTACAAAGAAAAATGAGGACCTCTTTTTTATATTGGTTGCATAAAATATTACATAGCTCTTGAGATATCACATTTCCTACATTAGATTCAAGTGAGTTATGAACTCCCATTTTTACCCCATATACACATTGCACAATAACATTGTTTACACATCCACATTTTTACAACACGCCATATTAGTAACTGTTGTATTCTGCTACCTTTTCTATCCTCTACTATCCCCCCCTCTCCTGCCCTCACATCTTCTCTCTCTATACCATCTGCTGTAATTTAAAGTTTGGGAATTGGAAACCACACTTTAAACTCACTCTGCTACCCTTTTTCCCTTCTGTCAAATTACTCATCATCTTCTTCTATTTCTCCTCCTCCTCCTCCTCTTCCTCCTCCTCCTTATACCTTTCATTCATTCATCATACACTCATGCATTGGTTCATTCATTCCTTTCACATATGGTGTTGGGGATCCAACTCAGGACCTTTGAAAGTGCAAAGCCAGCACTCTAGTGCTGAGCCAAAACCCCAGCACCTGTCTTTTTGATTTTATGACTGTTTATATGAAATTCAGAATTGCATTCTGCTATGGTTCACTGATATGTGGATTGACCTAGTCCTTGATTTCTGAGAGACTTTTGGAAAATATGTATGAATTATTAGGAGATTGAAATGAAGAAACAAAGAGGAAATTCCCCAATTTCTTATTCTTCAATTCCACACTCTGACTCTGCCTACCTGCTATAAAAACTTTTAAACGCTTACTCCCCATTTCTATATCATTGCCAACAAGTGAACATTCACTGCCCTACAACAAACCAGAGAACTCACATTCAACAATGTTTCCCCATTAGAGACCAAGAAACAACACTTATTAAAAAGTACCCTAGTTATGAATTAGTAGTTAAAGCTTTATTTGAGTGTTAAATGTGCTCTCATTATGTGTTTGTGTGTTTGTTGGTGTGTGTATGTGTGTGTGGGTGTGTGTGCTTCTGTGTCAAACATGCACTGAGGTGTAAAATAAATGCAGGATTGCAGCGGCCTTCTTAAAAATAAGAAGCAGCTTTATCACATTTGAAGCCCAGGGAAGAATCTGCCTGATACTTGACCTACAATTAATTGAAATGTGAAAAATTCAAGCCTAGAAAAACAAAGCCAGCATACATAATAAATCTAATCAGTGTGTCTCACCTGTTTTCAAATCAGTTCTTTAAATAAACCTAAATTGCCAGCATAAAACATCAGTTGCTCTAAAGGAGTGGATGGATGTCCCCTGCCCTGGGCTGTGTAAAATACACGGAGGATCCCGCACCGATTGTTATCTAGAATGACTTCGGCCTGAACTACTATTAGTGAATAGTTGCTGATATACTGCGGTTCTAATACCAATAAACTGGAACAAAGTTAATTTCAGGCTGCAAAGGAATAAATTGATTTTACTAAATGGTTTTTGGAAAACACTGTCATGAAAAATTATCAATATGTTCATAAAGGCATCTACATGTCTCTCCACAGGGGTTTTACTTCATGGGGGAGGGGGTGAGGTCTGGATATAACTTAACTGTCCATTAGTAGGTAGGACAATGTAATGGGAATCACAGTGCACATACCGGTTTGAACTCAATCTAGGTAACATGGATTCATCTCTGTGTAAGAGACTGCTTCTGAGAAACACAATGTAGAGCTCCAAAAGCAGAACGATACTTTCAGAATACCATGTTATATTTGTAAATTGATAGACAGATAGATATACAGAAATCAAAAATCTGAAAACGGTCTGGAAGTGTACATTTCAATAACTTACAATGTCAGTAGTGGGGGATTAATAGCAGATCAAGAAGACTGTATCTGCATCTGCATGCGAAATGGTTCAATTTTTAAAGAGTTTTTTTTAATGACAATGGACAAAAAATTCAAAGGGTTACAGTAAGTGTTGAGGAGTGACTTGGTAAAAGGAGCACAGAGGTGAGAAAGAATTAAGTAGAGTTATATAGAACCAGGTATAATATCTGTACACATGACTCCATGAAGGGGACACTTAAAGAAATCATAAGGACTAAGGAGAGATCAGGATTAGGGGGGCTTGTAGGAAGAGTTGAAAACAAAACAAAAGCATGCAATGGGCAGAAATTGTGGAAGAAAAGGCCTCACAGGTGGTAAACTGATCCATCTCTCCCTGGTAGTTCAATTGTATGAATAACAGAGAGGCCGGCTAAGTGGGAAAGTACTTGGAAACTCTGTTCATACAGACAACAGAAAGTGCCACCAGAGTGAAAAAAGGAAACCTAGTAAGGCAGCTCAGCCCCTTCCCCTTGGTGTTTTATGCCAGCTATCTTTCTTACTGTGCCTCTGTTCATCTACACTGATACGTGTTAGGTCCAAAGGCAGTGACAAACATTATTACATGTATTGATGAATCCTGCCAATTCCACAAAGCACAGCCATTTTACTTAGTGTTCTCAATACCTTCTTTTTGACTCTCGTCTCGTTTGAAGAAACACTTTCAGAGGAAAGAAGTTCTCCCTAAGCCACATGTGTCCTTAAGTAAACAATGAATTGAGTGCTATTTCAAGGTGTTTGGGCTGATTCCTCCACATGGCCCGTAAAACCTAAAAAAGTGTCATGCACCAACAGGCAGTACATCTTCACAGAGTCCTGTTCTTTGCACTCCAAGGTCATATTATTTTCCATTTAATGGTCAGAAAAACAGTGTTACAGTGAGTATCCTTCTTAGGAGTAGGAATAAAGTGTTTTGGACTCGCATGTTCAGATACTGAAAAGGCTCAGGGAAGTCCACTTGAGAGCTGGTCATTCGATACAGGTGCTAGAGAGGAAAACGAGCTACCTTCATTTGGCAACTTTTAGACAGTGATACAGCTCTGGCCATGTAAGTGTAAATAACAACAGGTCTAATCATGCATGGTGGCCTATGGGCTTGGAACTTGCATGCTTACAAAACCAGTGATTACTTGTGCATCTTCTCCTTCGAACCTCATATGTGACTCATCAACTAGTCAAGTGTTAACTTGGGAGAAAACAATTTGTTGGGATTTCATTTTTCTACATCAAGCCATGAACTCTTTGTCTTAACATCAACAATATAATTAATGTTCAGGAGTTACATCCATTTCAGAGAGTCATATCCATCCTTCTTATGGCTATATATTTATATGGACCAGCCAGCTTCCTTAGATGTTTTCAAGCCCATGAAAAGACCAAAAAAAAAAAACAACTGAAAGAAGAGCTTGAAAAATTTTCAACAAATACTAATCTAGAAATGCTGACATGAAAACCAACTAAAGTTTTCAACTCCTTCTTATTTGGAACATTAGCTGTGCCGTGCTTTTCAAACATGACTTCTCAGAACTGACTTGTGCCCATGTTAGCAACTCTTCTGAAATTGCTTTGAAAGTAGACTAATGTGAGAGTTTCTCTTTAGAGATAATTCAAATTCCTTGCATAGAAAGTGGCAGCAGGTCTGGGGATGTTGTAGCTCAGTGACAGTGACCTTGCCTAGCTTGGGGCTGGCCTGCCATGGACTTTCACCCAAAACACTTGCAAGAAAAGAAAATGGAGGGAAGGGAGAGGGAAAGTTGGAAGGGAGGGAGGCAAAGTTGGAGGGATGGAGGGAGGTAGAAAAGAAGGAAGAAGAAAAGGAGAAAAACCAGGAAGGGAGGAAGCAAGCAAGGAAGGAAGGAAATAGGTAGAGCACAAGGGCAGGGAAAGGACTGAGTCACTAAAACAAAAGGCAAGGGACACAAAGACCAATATAGGCCATAAAAGCTGTTGGAACAGTTTAGACAGCTTTAGAATTTGAGTGACATCAAACTGAATGTTATTATGACTGGATGGAATCTTCCTACTAAGCACCGCCTTGGCCCGGGCTAAACCAAATCAAGGGGTGGGTGGCATGGAGAGGAATTCTCTCTGACTGGAGTGGGAAGGACCTAAACCTGTGGAACTTGAGGATGCACTGGGTAGGGAAGGGGACAACACTCCCCTGATGGGCAGTTGAGCACATCAAGGCTCCTGAAAGCCCTTGATCACGGCTCCTACCGCCATACGCAACCCACCTGCCATACGCTCAGCCCCTGAAGGTGATCACAGTGGTCTGCTCCGTTGCATGGTGCAGGTTGGAGTTCCTGACCAAACACCTAAATGTCCACAGCCTGTGTTGGCCTGCCTGGGCAGGCTGTGGTTGTGGTGGCAAGAGCCAAAGCCGTCTTGGCGCGATGGAGTAGCCAAGGGCTGCCTCTCAGCCATACTAGTGGGTGGTTCTGGAAGAAGTACCCAGGGTTGTGGCAGCATTGTCCGAAGACATGAAGCCAGGCAATCTTTCTTATGGCTTTCCTTGGGAGTTGGTGATGTGTACAGCTCTTGGATTTTTTGCTGTTCTCTCACTTTTCTGGAGAAGTTTTCAGTCGGTTAGTAGCAGGCTTTACATGGGAAGAGAAAAAAAGCTGGCTCTAAATCTTGCTGGACTTATTGAAAAAAAATGTGGACTTCTTGAGAAAGTTAGCCTTGTTGAAAAAGAACATGAAGGCTTAGACTCATCTTTAAAGGACTGCAGGTTTGAGAAGGGTTCAAGGGAAGCACAACAACTGGAGGCAACCTACGAAAAGCTGCATAGGTCCGAATCCAGCCATGGCATTGAAATCCTCTTTCTTGAAGAAGAGCTCAAATCACAGAAGGCTAAACATGGTCAAAAGGATGAAACGATGGCGCATCTATCAAGAAGGATACAGTCCCTCCAAGGTGAAGCTGAATCCCTCAGATCACAAATAGCTGAAGCTAAAACAAACTGGAGACTCTTTCAAGTGAATCAGGAAGAACTGAACCTGGCAATCAAAGAGGTTTTGAATGAAGGATCCCAACCTCCGCAAACGCAGAGACCAACAATACAAGGAGAAGCTGAAGCACAGAGGGAACAAGGAGGTGTCCAATATAAAGCAAAAATCACATTAGAGGACTCTAAAGTCGCTGGAGAACAAGTTCTAAGGGACACAGAAAATCACATGGAGTCTCTGAGTGAATGCTTGCTGAAGATGAAGGATAGGTCTTCTCCAAGTCTGGGAGCCCAAAGGGATGGTGGTCACCTGGAATTGGGAAGCACGAGTGAACCAGAAATTGGTGCTCACTTGGAGGATGAGTCCAAAGGAGCTTTGAGCAACCTGGTTTATGGTGCTAAGCTAAAGGCCTCCTTTGAAATCTTGGCAGCAGGAAGAAATCAAAACTGTACTTTCTCATCTAAAGTGGAGAAAACCACGGAAGACCTTATAGAGCACCTTAAAAGTCTGCAGACTGAACAGGCATCCTTGCAGTCAGAAAATGCACAGCTGCAAAGTGAGAATGAGACCCTACAGAAGAACTTTAAAGTCATGATGGAACGCTATCAAGAAAATATGATGAAACTGCACAGGAAATTAAGAGTGGAGGAATACTCCCGGGTGGAGCAAGAGGAGAAAGTTTCCAAAGTCGAAGAAAAGTTGAGCCATACAATGGAAGAGCTGGAGACCTACAGAAAGAGAGCCCAATATCTTGAAGAAGAATTGCAGAGAACCATTCATTCCTGTCTGGGGAAGATTATTTCCTCTGAGAAAGAAGCACATGCTAGTGAGTTGGCAGCTCAGATTGCTGAAAGAAACCTCAGTTATTTCAAGAAACAAAATGTGCGCAGCAGTCAAAAATTAACTGAGAAGGAGCTTAGATTTGGACTTGTAGAAAAAAATCCCTATGATGCACTGGATGTTTCCAACTCAGCAATGGGCAGAAAGCCTTCTGCAAATGGGCCCTCACCAATAGGTCAACCTTCATCTGAAAAAACACCTCCTCATTTTGAAAAGAGTGGTCCACTCACACTCTCACCTTTCACTTCAGTGGGAGGAGGAAGAGGGTCAAGGGACCCTGGAGAATCTTCTGGACCATGCGACCAGCAGTAAAGGAAGAGAATCCAGCTGTCATAAGTTCACTGATTTTCAGAGAGCACCTTCTCAGACTGGGCCCCTCTCTCCTCCAGGGAAACAGGCCAGCAGGCTGATCATCCCTCCACCAGGCCAACCATATTCTTCTGATCCATGTCTTCCTCTACAAGATCGGTTTTACTCTTATGGTGGTAGACCATCGGGACCAGCAGAATACAGAACTCCTAATATGCCTCCTTTGGATAAATGGGATGGGCCAATGTCTTTACAAAGGCAATCCAGTAGAAAGGAGACCATAGTCGATCTCAGGGACTCTGACGTGCCTGATTCCACCCTCCATGCTGAAAACCAAGCAACTGGCTCTGGCTCTGTGTTGGCACCTTTCCCTCCAGTCAGAGGTGCCTTGTTTCCAGTTGACCCAAGGAGTCAGTTCATGAGAAGAGAACCTTTTTTTTCCTCCAACTCTAAAAAAAATCTTGTATGGGAAGCTCGAGATCATTTTCCACCTGGCCTGCCACCCACTCCATTTCCATTGGGAAATGTCTATGCAGGGAGGGGGTTTTCGTCACAATCTTCCCCCAAGAGCTGGAATTCAGCCCTCTACACCCGCATTCTGAAAGTACAAGTGAGTTCCCTGAAGGGTTCCTTCCACCTGCAAATAAGCCTGTTACTCAACATCCAGAACCAAACAAGAAACCACATGCTGTTGCTCTCTCTTCAAATGTAATTGGACTTATCTCTCATTTTTAGTTTTTAGGTAACTGCTTTTACTTCAGTAATTGACGATACTTTTGCTCCAATAGAAGCTCAATGAAACTATTATTCTTAAGATAGTATTTTGTAAATAAATTGGTTTACGTAAGAATCTTATGAGTAAATTATTCCTATTTTATTTTATTCCGGAGTACAGCATTTAATCTGATGAAGCCACTATTATATAAACAAGAATGGGAGTTCTAGGCACTTGTAATCTAGCTGATGGAAATATATTTTAAACTCCCAACAAAGAAGTGTATTTAGTATGAGTGTAGCAAAGGTCAAGTGACTTTAGGCTTAATGAAAAATTGTCACTGATTTACAGACTGGTTGGGCATATCAGCATGTTTTTCCATATCAGAATAACTAGAGCATGGGAGGACCAAAGGAGAGAACACAACGAAACATGTCATGGAAACAGGGGATCTCAACTACAAAGAAAAATGAGGACCTCTTTTTTATATTGGTTGCATAAAATATTACATAGCTCTTGAGATATCACATTTCCTACATTAGATTCAAGTGAGTTATGAACTCCCATTTTTACCCCATATACACATTGCACAATAACATTGTTTACACATCCACATTTTTACAACACGCCATATTAGTAACTGTTGTATTCTGCTACCTTTTCTATCCTCTACTATCCCCCCCTCTCCTGCCCTCACATCTTCTCTCTCTATACCATCTGCTGTAATTTAAAGTTTGGGAATTGGAAACCACACTTTAAACTCACTCTGCTACCCTTTTTCCCTTCTGTCAAATTACTCATCATCTTCTTCTATTTCTCCTCCTCCTCCTCCTCTTCCTCCTCCTCCTTATACCTTTCATTCATTCATCATACACTCATGCATTGGTTCATTCATTCCTTTCACATATGGTGTTGGGGATCCAACTCAGGACCTTTGAAAGTGCAAAGCCAGCACTCTAGTGCTGAGCCAAAACCCCAGCACCTGTCTTTTTGATTTTATGACTGTTTATATGAAATTCAGAATTGCATTCTGCTATGGTTCACTGATATGTGGATTGACCTAGTCCTTGATTTCTGAGAGACTTTTGGAAAATATGTATGAATTATTAGGAGATTGAAATGAAGAAACAAAGAGGAAATTCCCCAATTTCTTATTCTTCAATTCCACACTCTGACTCTGCCTACCTGCTATAAAAACTTTTGAACGCTTACTCCCCATTTCTATATCATTGCCAACAAGTGAACATTCACTGCCCTACAACAAACCAGAGAACTCACATTCAACAATGTTTCCCCATTAGAGACCAAGAAACAACACTTATTAAAAAGTACCCTAGTTATGAATTAGTAGTTAAAGCTTTATTTGAGTGTTAAATGTGCCCTCATTATGTGTTTGTGTGTTTGTTGATGTGTGTATGTGTGTGTGGGTGTGTGTGCTTCTGTGTCAAACATGCACTGAGGTGTAAAATAAATGCAGGATTGCAGCGGCCTTCTTAAAAATAAGAAGCAGCTTTATCACATTTGAAGCCCAGGGAAGAATCTGCCTGATACTTGACCTACAATTAATTGAAATGTGAAAAATTCAAGCCTAGAAAAACAAAGCCAACATACACAATAAATCTAATCAGTGTGTCTCACCTGTTTTCAAATCAGTTCTTTAAATAAACCTAAATTGCCAGCATGAAACATCAGTTGCTCTAAAGGAGTGGATGGATGTCCCCTGCCCTGGGCTGTGTAAAATACACGGAGGATCCCGCACCGATTGTTATCTAGAATGACTTCGGCCTGAACTACTATTAGTGAATAGTTGCTGATGTACTGCGGTTCTAATACCAATAAACTGGAACAAAGTTAATTTCAGGCTGCAAAGGAATAAATTGATTTTACTAACTGGTTTTTGGAAAACACTGTCATGAAAAATTATCAATATGTTCATAAAGGCATCTACATGTCTCTCCACAGGGGTTTTACTTCATGGGGGAGGGGGTGAGGTCTGGATATAACTTAACTGTCCATTAGTAGGTAGGACAATGTAATGGGAATCACAGTGCACATACCGGTTTGAACTCAATCTAGGTAACATGGATTCATCTCTGTGTAAGAGACTGCTTCTGAGAAACACAATGTAGAGCTCCAAAAGCAGAACAATACTTTCAGAATACCATGTTATATTTGTAAATTGATAGACAGATAGATATACAGAAATCAAAAATCTGAAAACGGTCTGGAAGTGTACATTTCAATAACTTACAATGTCAGTAGTGGGGGATGAATAGCAAATCAAGAAGACTGTATCTGCATGCGAAATGGTTCAATTTTTAAAGAGTTTTTTTTAATGACAATGGACAAAAAATTCAAAGGGTTACAGTAAGTGTTGAGGAGTGACTTGGTAAAAGGAGCACAGAGGTGAGAAAGAATTAAGTAGAGTTATATAGAACCAGGTATAATATCTGTACACATGACTCCATGAAGGGGACACTTAAAGAAATCATAAGGACTAAGGAGAGATCAGGATTAGGGGGGCTTGTAGGAAGAGTTGAAAAAAAACAAAAGCATGCAATGGGCAGAAATTGTGGAAGAAAAGGCCTCACAGGTGGTAAACTGATCCATCTCTCCCTGGTAGTTCAATTGTATGAATAACAGAGAGGCCGGCTAAGTGGGAAAGTACTTGGAAACTCTGTTCATACAGACAACAGAAAGTGCCACCAGAGTGAAAAAAGGAAACCTAGTAAGGCAGCTCAGCCCCTTCCCCTTGGTGTTTTATGCCAGCTATCTTTCTTACTGTGCCTCTGTTCATCTACACTGATACGTGTTAGGTCCAAAGGCAGTGACAAACATTATTACATGTATTGATGAATCCTGCCAATTCCACAAAGCACAGCCATTTTACTTAGTGTTCTCAATACCTTCTTTTTGACTCTCGTCTCGTTTGAAGAAACACTTTCAGAGGAAAGAAGTTCTCCCTAAGCCACATGTGTCCTTAAGTAAACAATGAATTGAGTGCTATTTCAAGGTGTTTGGGCTGATTCCTCCACATGGCCCGTAAAACCTAAAACAGTGTCATGCACCAACAGGCAGTACATCTTCACAGAGTCCTGTTCTTTGCACTCCAAGGTCATATTATTTTCCATTTAATGGTCAGAAAAACAGTGTTACAGTGAGTATCCTTCTTAGGAGTTGGAATAAAGTGTTTTGGACTCGCATGTTCAGATACTGAAAAGGCTCAGGGAAGTCCACTTGATAGCTGGTCATTCGATACAGGTGCTAGAGAGGAAAACGAGCTACCTTCATTTGGCAACTTTTAGACAGTGATACAGCTCTGGCTATGTAAGTGTAAATAACAACAGGTCTAATCATGCATGGTGGCCTATGGGCTTGGAACTTGCATGCTTACAAAACCAGTGATTACTTGTGCATCTTCTCCTTCGAACCTCATATGTGACTCATCAACTAGTCAAGTGTTAACTTGGGAGAAAACAATTTGTTGGGATTTCATTTTTCTACATCAAGCCATGAACTCTTTGTCTTAACATCAACAATATAATTAATGTTCAGGAGTTACATCCATTTCAGAGAGTCATATCCATCCTTCTTATGGCTATATATTTATATGGACCAGCCAGCTTCCTTAGATGTTTTCAAGCCCATGAAAAGACCAAAAAAAAAAAAAAAACAAAAAACAACTGAAAGAAGAGCTTGAAAAATTTTCAACAAATACTAATCTAGAAATGCTGACATGAAAACCAACTAAAGTTTTCAACTCCTTCTTATTTGGAACATTAGCTGTGCCGTGCTTTTCAAACATGACTTCTCAGAACTGACTTGTGCCCATGTTAGCAACTCTTCTGAAATTGCTTTGAAAGTAGACTAATGTGAGAGTTTCTCTTTAGAGATAATTCAAATTCCTTGCATAGAAAGTGGCAGCAGGTCTGGGGATGTTGTAGCTCAGTGACAGTGACCTTGCCTAGCTTGGGGCTGGCCTGCCATGGACTTTCACCCAAAACACTTGCAAGAAAAGAAAATGGAGGGAAGGGAGAGGGAAAGTTGGAAGGGAGGGAGGCAAAGTTGGAGAGATGGAGGGAGGTAGAAAAGAAGGAAGAAGAAAAGGAGAAAAACCAGGAAGGGAGGAAGCAAGCAAGGAAGGAAGGAAATAGGTAGAGCACAAGGGCAGGGAAAGGACTGAGTCACTAAAACAAAAGGCAAGGGACACAAAGACCAATATAGGCCATAAAAGCTGTAGGAACAGTTTAGACAGCTTTAGAATTTGAGTGACATCAAACTGAATGTTATTATGACTGGATGGAATCTTCCTACTAAGCACCGCCTTGGCCCGGCCTAAACCAAATCAAGGGGTGGGTGGCATGGAGAGGAATTCTCTCTGACTGGAGTGGGAAGGACCTAAACCTGTGGAACTTGAGGATGCACTGGGTAGGGAAGGGGACAACACTCCCCTGATGGGCAGTTGAGCACATCAAGGCTCCTGAAAGCCCTTGATCATGGCTCCTACCGCCATACGCAACCCACCTGCCATACGCTCAGCCCCTGAAGGCGATCACAGTGGTCTGCTCCGTTGCCTGGTGCAGGTTGGAGTTCCTGACCAAACACCTAAATGTCCACAGCCTGTGTTGGCCTGCCTGGGCAGGCTGTGGTTGTGGTGGCAAGAGCCAAAGCCATCTTGGCACGATGGAGTAGCCAAGGGCTGCCTCTCAGCCATACTAGTGGGTGGTTCTGGAAGAAGTACCCAGGGTTGTGGCAGCATTGTCCGAAGACATGAAGCCAGGCAATCTTTCTTATGGCTTTCCTTGGGAGTTGGTGATGTGTACAGCTCTTGGATTTTTTTGCTGTTCTCTCACTTTTCTGGAGAAGTTTTCAGTCGGTTAGTAGCAGGCTTTACATGGGAAGAGAAAAAAAGCTGGCTCTAAATCTTGCTGGACTTATTGAAAAAAAATGTGGACTTCTTGAGAAAGTTAGCCTTGTTGAAAAAGAACATGAAGGCTTAGACTCATCTTTAAAGGACTGCAGGTTTGAGAAGGGTTCAAGGGAAGCACAACAACTGGAGGCAACCTACGAAAAGCTGCATAGGTCCGAATCCAGCCATGGCATTGAAATCCTCTTTCTTGAAGAAGAGCTCAAATCACAGAAGGCTAAACATGGTCAAAAGGATGAAACGATGGCGCATCTATCAAGAAGGATACAGTCCCTCCAAGGTGAAGCTGAATCCCTCAGATCACAAATAGCTGAAGCTAAAACAAACTGGAGACTCTTTCAAGTGAATCAGGAAGAACTGAACCTGGCAATCAAAGAGGTTTTGAATGAAGGATCCCAACCTCCGCAAACGCAGAGACCAACAATACAAGGAGAAGCTGAAGCACAGAGGGAACAAGGAGGTGTCCAATATAAAGCAAAAATCACATTAGAGGACTCTAAAGTCGCTGGAGAACAAGTTCTAAGGGACACAGAAAATCACATGGAGTCTCTGAGTGAATGCTTGCTGAAGATGAAGGATAGGTCTTCTCCAAGTCTGGGAGCCCAAAGGGATGGTGGTCACCTGGAATTGGGAAGCACGAGTGAACCAGAAATTGGTGCTCACTTGGAGGATGAGTCCAAAGGAGCTTTGAGCAACCTGGTTTATGGTGCTAAGCTAAAGGCCTCCTTTGAAATCTTGGCAGCAGGAAGAAATCAAAACTGTACTTTCTCATCTAAAGTGGAGAAAACCACGGAAGACCTTATAGAGCACCTTAAAAGTCTGCAGACTGAACAGGCATCCTTGCAGTCAGAAAATGCACAGCTGCAAAGTGAGAATGAGACCCTACAGAAGAACTTTAAAGTCATGATGGAACGCTATCAAGAAAATATGATGAAACTGCACAGGAAATTAAGAGTGGAGGAATACTCCCGGGTGGAGCAAGAGGAGAAAGTTTCCAAAGTCGAAGAAAAGTTGAGCCATACAATGGAAGAGCTGGAGACCTACAGAAAGAGAGCCCAATATCTTGAAGAAGAATTGCAGAGAACCATTCATTCCTGTCTGGGGAAGATTATTTCCTCTGAGAAAGAAGCACATGCTAGTGAGTTGGCAGCTCAGATTGCTGAAAGAAACCTCAGTTATTTCAAGAAACAAAATGTGCGCAGCAGTCAAAAATTAACTGAGAAGGAGCTTAGATTTGGACTTGTAGAAAAAAATCCCTATGATGCACTGGATGTTTCCAACTCAGCAATGGGCAGAAAGCCTTCTCCAAATGGGCCCTCACCAATAGGTCAACCTTCATCTGAAAAAAGACCTCCTCATTTTGAAAAGAGTGGTCCACTCACACTCTCACCTTTCACTTCAGTGGGAGGAGGAAGAGGGTCAAGGGACCCTGGAGAATCTTCTAGACCATGCGACCAGCAGTAAAGGAAGAGAATCCAGCTGTCATAAGTTCACTGATTTTCAGAGAGCACCTTCTCAGACTGGGCCCCTCTCTCCTCCAGGGAAACAGGCCAGCAGGCTGATCATCCCTCCACCAGGCCAACCATATTCTTCTGATCCATGTCTTCCTCTACAAGATCGGTTTTACTCTTATGGTGGTAGACCATCGGGACCAGCAGAATACAGAATTCCTAATATGCCTCCTTTGGATAAATGGGATGGGCCAATGTCTTTACAAAGGCAATCCAGTAGAAAGGAGACCATAGTCGATCTCAGGGACTCTGACGTGCCTGATTCCACCCTCCATGCTGAAAACCAAGCAACTGGCTCTGGCTCTGTGTTGGCACCTTTCCCTCCAGTCAGAGGTGCCTTGTTTCCAGTTGACCCAAGGAGTCAGTTCATGAGAAGAGAACCTTTTTTTTCCTCCAACTCTAAAAAAAATCTTGTATGGGAAGCTCGAGATCATTTTCCACCTGGCCTGCCACCCACTCCAGTTCCAATGGGAAATGTCTATGCAGGGAGGGGGTTTTCGTCACAATCTTCCCCCAAGAGCTGGAATTCAGCCCTCTACACCCGCATTCTGAAAGTACAAGTGAGTTCCCTGAAGGGTTCCTTCCACCTGCAAATAAGCCTGTTACTCAACATCCAGAACCAAACAAGAAACCACATGCTGTTGCTCTCTCTTCAAATGTAATTGGACTTATCTCTCATTTTTAGTTTTTAAGTAACTGCTTTTACTTCAGTAATTGACGATACTTTGGCTCCAATAGAAGCTCAATGAAACTATTATTCTTAAGATAGTATTCTGTAAATAAATTGGTTTACGTAAGAATCTTATGAGTAAATTATTCCTATTTTATTTTATTCCAGAGTACAGCATTTAATCTGATGAAGCCACTATTATATAAACAAGAATGGGAGTTCTAGGCACTTGTAATCTAGCTGATGGAAATATATTTTAAACTCCCAACAAAGAAGTGTATTTAGTATGAGTGTAGCAAAGGTCAAGTGACTTTAGGCTTAATGAAAAATTGTCACTGATTTACAGACTGGTTGGGCATATCAGCATGTTTTTCCATATCAGAATAACTAGAGCATGGGAGGACCAAAGGAGAGAACACAACGAAACATGTCATGGAAACAGGGGATCTCAACTACAAAGAAAAATGAGGACCTCTTTTTTATATTGGTTGCATAAAATATTACATAGCTCTTGAGATATCACATTTCCTACATTAGATTCAAGTGAGTTATGAACTCCCATTTTTACCCCATATACACATTGCACAATAACATTGTTTACACATCCACATTTTTACAACACGCCATATTAGTAACTGTTGTATTCTGCTACCTTTTCTATCCTCTACTATCCCCCCCTCTCCTGCCCTCACATCTTCTCTCTCTATACCATCTGCTGTAATTTAAAGTTTGGGAATTGGAAACCACACTTTAAACTCACTCTGCTACCCTTTTTCCCTTCTGTCAAATTACTCATCATCTTCTTCTATTTCTCCTCCTCCTCCTCCTCTTCCTCCTCCTCCTTATACCTTTCATTCATTCATCATACACTCATGCATTGGTTCATTCATTCCTTTCACATATGGTGTTGGGGATCCAACTCAGGACCTTTGAAAGTGCAAAGCCAGCACTCTAGTGCTGAGCCAAAACCCCAGCACCTGTCTTTTTGATTTTATGACTGTTTATATGAAATTCAGAATTGCATTCTGCTATGGTTCACTGATATGTGGATTGACCTAGTCCTTGATTTCTGAGAGACTTTTGGAAAATATGTATGAATTATTAGGAGATTGAAATGAAGAAACAAAGAGGAAATTCCCCAATTTCTTATTCTTCAATTCCACACTCTGACTCTGCCTACCTGCTATAAAAACTTTTGAACGCTTACTCCCCATTTCTATATCATTGCCAACAAGTGAACATTCACTGCCCTACAACAAACCAGAGAACTCACATTCAACAATGTTTCCCCATTAGAGACCAAGAAACAACACTTATTAAAAAGTACCCTAGTTATGAATTAGTAGTTAAAGCTTTATTTGAGTGTTAAATGTGCTCTCATTATGTGTTTGTGTGTTTGTTGATGTGTGTATGTGTGTGTGGGTGTGTGTGCTTCTGTGTCAAACATGCACTGAGGTGTAAAATAAATGCAGGATTGCAACGGCCTTCTTAAAAATAAGAAGCAGCTTTATCACATTTGAAGCCCAGGAAAGAATCTGCCTGATACTTGACCTACAATTAATTGAAATGTGAAAAATTCAAGCCTAGAAAAACAAAGCCAACATACACAATAAATCTAATCAGTGTGTCTCACCTGTTTTCAAATCAGTTCTTTAAATAAACCTAAATTGCCAGCATAAAACATCAGTTGCTCTAAAGGAGTGGATGGATGTCCCCTGCCCTGGGCTGTGTAAAATACACGGAGGATCCCGCACCGATTGTTATCTAGAATGACTTCGGCCTGAACTACTATTAGTGAATAGTTGCTGATATACTGCGGTTCTAATACCAATAAACTGGAACAAAGTTAATTTCAGGCTGCAAAGGAATAAATTGATTTTACTAACTGGTTTTTGGAAAACACTGTCATGAAAAATTATCAATATGTTCATAAAGGCATCTACATGTCTCTCCACAGGGGTTTTACTTCATGGGGGAGGGGGTGAGGTCTGGATATAACTTAACTGTCCATTAGTAGGTAGGACAATGTAATGGGAATCACAGTGCACATACCGGTTTGAACTCAATCTAGGTAACATGGATTCATCTCTGTGTAAGAGACTGCTTCTGAGAAACACAATGTAGAGCTCCAAAAGCAGAACGATACTTTCAGAATACCATGTTATATTTGTAAATTGATAGACAGATAGATATACAGAAATCAAAAATCTGAAAACGGTCTGGAAGTGTACATTTCAATAACTTACAATGTCAGCAGTGGGGGATTAATAGCAGATCAAGAAGACTGTATCTGCATGCGAAATGGTTCAATTTTTAAAGAGTTTTTTTTAATGACAATGGACAAAAAATTCAAAGGGTTACAGTAAGTGTTGAGGAGTGACTTGGTAAAAGGAGCACAGAGGTGAGAAAGAATTAAGTAGAGTTATATAGAACCAGGTATAATATCTGTACACATGACTCCATGAAGGGGACACTTAAAGAAATCATAAGGACTAAGGAGAGATCAGGATTAGGGGGGCTTGTAGGAAGAGTTGAAAAAAAAACAAAAGCATGCAATGGGCAGAAATTGTGGAAGAAAAGGCCTCACAGGTGGTAAACTGATCCATCTCTCCCTGGTAGTTCAATTGTATGAATAACAGAGAGGCCGGCTAAGTGGGAAAGTACTTGGAAACTCTGTTCATACAGACAACAGATAGTGCCACCAGAGTGAAAAAAGGAAACCTAGTAAGGCAGCTCAGCCCCTTCCCCTTGGTGTTTTATGCCAGCTATCTTTCTTACTGTGCCTCTGTTCATCTACACTGATACGTGTTAGGTCCAAAGGCAGTGACAAACATTATTACATGTATTGATGAATCCTGCCAATTCCACAAAGCACAGCCATTTTACTTAGTGTTCTCAATACCTTCTTTTTGACTCTCGTCTCGTTTGAAGAAACACTTTCAGAGGAAAGAAGTTCTCCCTAAGCCACATGTGTCCTTAAGTAAACAATGAATTGAGTGCTATTTCAAGGTGTTTGGGCTGATTCCTCCACATGGCCCGTAAAACCTAAAAAAGTGTCATGCACCAACAGGCAGTACATCTTCACAGAGTCCTGTTCTTTGCACTCCAAGGTCATATTATTTTCCATTTAATGGTCAGAAAAACAGTGTTACAGTGAGTATCCTTCTTAGGAGTAGGAATAAAGTGTTTTGGACTCGCATGTTCAGATACTGAAAAGGCTCAGGGAAGTCCACTTGAGAGCTGGTCATTCGATACAGGTGCTAGAGAGGAAAACGAGCTACCTTCATTTGGCAACTTTTAGACAGTGATACAGCTCTGGCCATGTAAGTGTAAATAACAACAGGTCTAATCATGCATGGTGGCCTATGGGCTTGGAACTTGCATGCTTACAAAACCAGTGATTACTTGTGCATCTTCTCCTTCGAACCTCATATGTGACTCATCAACTAGTCAAGTGTTAACTTGGGAGAAAACAATTTGTTGGGATTTCATTTTTCTACATCAAGCCATGAACTCTTTGTCTTAACATCAACAATATAATTAATGTTCAGGAGTTACATCCATTTCAGAGAGTCATATCCATCCTTCTTATGGCTATATATTTATATGGACCAGCCAGCTTCCTTAGATGTTTTCAAGCCCATGAAAAGACCAAAAAAAAAAAAAACAACTGAAAGAAGAGCTTGAAAAATTTTCAACAAATACTAATCTAGAAATGCTGACATGAAAACCAACTAAAGTTTTCAACTCCTTCTTATTTGGAACATTAGCTGTGCCGTGCTTTTCAAACATGACTTCTCAGAACTGACTTGTGCCCATGTTAGCAACTCTTCTGAAATTGCTTTGAAAGTAGACTAATGTGAGAGTTTCTCTTTAGAGATAATTCAAATTCCTTGCATAGAAAGTGGCAGCAGGTAGGGGATGTTGTAGCTCAGTGACAGTGACCTTGCCTAGCTTGGGGCTGGCCTGCCATGGACTTTCACCCAAAACACTTGCAAGAAAAGAAAATGGAGGGAAGGGAGAGGGAAAGTTGGAAGGGAGGGAGGCAAAGTTGGAGGGATGGAGGGAGGTAGAAAAGAAGGAAGAAGAAAAGGAGAAAAACCAGGAAGGGAGGAAGCAAGCAAGGAAGGAAGGAAATAGGTAGAGCACAAGGGCAGGGAAAGGACTGAGTCACTAAAACAAAAGGCAAGGGACACAAAGACCAATATAGGCCATAAAAGCTGTTGGAACAGTTTAGACAGCTTTAGAATTTGAGTGACATCAAACTGAATGTTATTATGACTGGATGGAATCTTCCTACTAAGCACCGCCTTGGCCCGGCCTAAACCAAATCAAGGGGTGGGTGGCATGGAGAGGAATTCTCTCTGACTGGAGTGGGAAGGACCTAAACCTGTGGAACTTGAGGATGCACTGGGTAGGGAAGGGGACAACACTCCCCTGATGGGCAGTTGAGCACATCAAGGCTCCTGGAAGCCCTTGATCATGGCTCCTACCGCCATACGCAACCCACCTGCCATACGCTCAGCCCCTGAAGGCGATCACAGTGGTCTGCTCCGTTGCCTGGTGCAGGTTGGAGTTCCTGACCAAACACCTAAATGTCCACAGCCTGTGTTGGCCTGCCTGGGCAGGCTGTGGTTGTGGTGGCGAGAGCCAAAGCCGTCTTGGCGCGATGGAGTAGCCAAGGGCTGCCTCTCAGCCATACTAGTGGGTGGTTCTGGAAGAAGTACCCAGGGTTGTGGCAGCATTGTCCGAAGACATGAAGCCAGGCAATCTTTCTTATGGCTTTCCTTGGGAGTTGGTGATGTGTACAGCTCTTGGATTTTTTGCTGTTCTCTCACTTTTCTGGAGAAGTTTTCAGTCGGTTAGTAGCAGGCTTTACATGGGAAGAGAAAAAAAGCTGGCTCTAAATCTTGCTGGACTTATTGAAAAAAAATGTGGACTTCTTGAGAAAGTTAGCCTTGTTGAAAAAGAACATGAAGGCTTAGACTCATCTTTAAAGGACTGCAGGTTTGAGAAGGGTTCAAGGGAAGCACAACAACTGGAGGCAACCTACGAAAAGCTGCATAGGTCCGAATCCAGCCATGGCATTGAAATCCTCTTTCTTGAAGAAGAGCTCAAATCACAGAAGGCTAAACATGGTCAAAAGGATGAAACGATGGCGCATCTATCAAGAAGGATACAGTCCCTCCAAGGTGAAGCTGAATCCCTCAGATCACAAATAGCTGAAGCTAAAACAAACTGGAGACTCTTTCAAGTGAATCAGGAAGAACTGAACCTGGCAATCAAAGAGGTTTTGAATGAAGGATCCCAACCTCCGCAAACGCAGAGACCAACAATACAAGGAGAAGCTGAAGCACAGAGGGAACAAGGAGGTGTCCAATATAAAGCAAAAATCACATTAGAGGACTCTAAAGTCGCTGGAGAACAAGTTCTAAGGGACACAGAAAATCACATGGAGTCTCTGAGTGAATGCTTGCTGAAGATGAAGGATAGGTCTTCTCCAAGTCTGGGAGCCCAAAGGGATGGTGGTCACCTGGAATTGGGAAGCACGAGTGAACCAGAAATTGGTGCTCACTTGGAGGATGAGTCCAAAGGAGCTTTGAGCAACCTGGTTTATGGTGCTAAGCTAAAGGCCTCCTTTGAAATCTTGGCAGCAGGAAGAAATCAAAACTGTACTTTCTCATCTAAAGTGGAGAAAACCACGGAAGACCTTATAGAGCACCTTAAAAGTCTGCAGACTGAACAGGCATCCTTGCAGTCAGAAAATGCACAGCTGCAAAGTGAGAATGAGACCCTACAGAAGAACTTTAAAGTCATGATGGAACGCTATCAAGAAAATATGATGAAACTGCACAGGAAATTAAGAGTGGAGGAATACTCCCGGGTGGAGCAAGAGGAGAAAGTTTCCAAAGTCGAAGAAAAGTTGAGCCATACAATGGAAGAGCTGGAGACCTACAGAAAGAGAGCCCAATATCTTGAAGAAGAATTGCAGAGAACCATTCATTCCTGTCTGGGGAAGATTATTTCCTCTGAGAAAGAAGCACATGCTAGTGAGTTGGCAGCTCAGATTGCTGAAAGAAACCTCAGTTATTTCAAGAAACAAAATGTGCGCAGCAGTCAAAAATTAACTGAGAAGGAGCTTAGATTTGGACTTGTAGAAAAAAATCCTTATGATGCACTGGATGTTTCCAACTCAGCAATGGGCAGAAAGCCTTCTCCAAATGGGCCCTCACCAATAGGTCAACCTTCATCTGAAAAAAGACCTCCTCATTTTGAAAAGAGTGGTCCACTCACACTCTCACCTTTCACTTCAGTGGGAGGAGGAAGAGGGTCAAGGGACCCTGGAGAATCTTCTAGACCATGCGACCAGCAGTAAAGGAAGAGAATCCAGCTGTCATAAGTTCACTGATTTTCAGAGAGCACCTTCTCAGACTGGGCCCCTCTCTCCTCCAGGGAAACAGGCCAGCAGGCTGATCATCCCTCCACCAGGCCAACCATATTCTTCTGATCCATGTCTTCCTCTACAAGATCGGTTTTACTCTTATGGTGGTAGACCATCGGGACCAGCAGAATACAGAATTCCTAATATGCCTCCTTTGGATAAATGGGATGGGCCAATGTCTTTACAAAGGCAATCCAGTAGAAAGGAGACCATAGTCGATCTCAGGGACTCTGACGTGCCTGATTCCACCCTCCATGCTGAAAACCAAGCAACTGGCTCTGGCTCTGTGTTGGCACCTTTCCCTCCAGTCAGAGGTGCCTTGTTTCCAGTTGACCCAAGGAGTCAGTTCATGAGAAGAGAACCTTTTTTTTCCTCCAACTCTAAAAAAAATCTTGTATGGGAAGCTCGAGATCATTTTCCACCTGGCCTGCCACCCACTCCAGTTCCAATGGGAAATGTCTATGCAGGGAGGGGGTTTTCGTCACAATCTTCCCCCAAGAGCTGGAATTCAGCCCTCTACACCCGCATTCTGAAAGTACAAGTGAGTTCCCTGAAGGGTTCCTTCCACCTGCAAATAAGCCTGTTACTCAACATCCAGAACCAAACAAGAAACCACATGCTGTTGCTCTCTCTTCAAATGTAATTGGACTTATCTCTCATTTTTAGTTTTTAGGTAACTGCTTTTACTTCAGTAATTGACGATACTTTGGCTCCAATAGAAGCTCAATGAAACTATTATTCTTAAGATAGTATTTTGTAAATAAATTGGTTTACGTAAGAATCTTATGAGTAAATTATTCCTATTTTATTTTATTCTGGAGTACAGCATTTAATCTGATGAAGCCACTCTTATATAAACAAGAATGGGAGTTCTAGGCACTTGTAATCTAGCTGATGGAAATATATTTTAAACTCCCAACAAAGAAGTGTATTTAGTATGAGTGTAGCAAAGGTCAAGTGACTTTAGGCTTAATGAAAAATTGTCACTGATTTACAGACTGGTTGGGCATATCAGCATGTTTTTCCATATCAGAATAACTAGAGCATGGGAGGACCAAAGGAGAGAACGCAACGAAACATGTCATGGAAACAGGGGATCTCAACTACAAAGAAAAATGAGGACCTCTTTTTTATATTGGGTGCATAAAATATTACATAGCTCTTGAGATATCACATTTCCTACATTAGATTCAAGTGAGTTATGAACTCCCATTTTTACCCCATATACACATTGCACAATAACATTGTTTACACATCCACATTTTTACAACACGCCATATTAGTAACTGTTGTATTCTGCTACCTTTTCTATCCTCTACTATCCCCCCCTCTCCTGCCCTCACATCTTCTCTCTCTATACCATCTGCTGTAATTTAAAGTTTGGGAATTGGAAACCACACTTTAAACTCACTCTGCTACCCTTTTTCCCTTCTGTCAAATTACTCATCATCTTCTTCTATTTCTCCTCCTCCTCCTCCTCTTCCTCCTCCTCCTTATACCTTTCATTCATTCATCATACACTCATGCATTGGTTCATTCATTCCTTTCACATATGGTGTTGGGGATCCAACTCAGGACCTTTGAAAGTGCAAAGCCAGCACTCTAGTGCTGAGCCAAAACCCCAGCACCTGTCTTTTTGATTTTATGACTGTTTATATGAAATTCAGAATTGCATTCTGCTATGGTTCACTGATATGTGGATTGACCTAGTCCTTGATTTCTGAGAGACTTTTGGAAAATATGTATGAATTATTAGGAGATTGAAATGAAGAAACAAAGAGGAAATTCCCCAATTTCTTATTCTTCAATTCCACACTCTGACTCTGCCTACCTGCTATAAAAACTTTTGAACGCTTACTCCCCATTTCTATATCATTGCCAACAAGTGAACATTCACTGCCCTACAACAAACCAGAGAACTCACATTCAACAATGTTTCCCCATTAGAGACCAAGAAACAACACTTATTAAAAAGTACCCTAGTTATGAATTAGTAGTTAAAGCTTTATTTGAGTGTTAAATGTGCCCTCATTATGTGTTTGTGTGTTTGTTGATGTGTGTATGTGTGTGTGGGTGTGTGTGCTTCTGTGTCAAACATGCACTGAGGTGTAAAATAAATGCAGGATTGCAGCGGCCTTCTTAAAAATAAGAAGCAGCTTTATCACATTTGAAGCCCAGGGAAGAATCTGCCTGATACTTGACCTGCAATTAATTGAAATGTGAAAAATTCAAGCCTAGAAAAACAAAGCCAACATACACAATAAATCTAATCAGTGTGTCTCACCTGTTTTCAAATCAGTTCTTTAAATAAACCTAAATTGCCAGCATAAAACATCAGTTGCTCTAAAGGAGTGGATGGATGTCCCCTGCCCTGGGCTGTGTAAAATACACGGAGGATCCCGCACCGATTGTTATCTAGAATGACTTCGGCCTGAACTACTATTAGTGAATAGTTGCTGATATACTGCGGTTCTAATACCAATAAACTGGAACAAAGTTAATTTCAGGCTGCAAAGGAATAAATTGATTTTACTAACTGGTTTTTGGAAAACACTGTCATGAAAAATTATCAATATGTTCATAAAGGCATCTACATGTCTCTCCACAGGGGTTTTACTTCATGGGGGAGGGGGTGAGGTCTGGATATAACTTAACTGTCCATTAGTAGGTAGGACAATGTAATGGGAATCACAGTGCACATACCGGTTTGAACTCAATCTAGGTAACATGGATTCATCTCTGTGTAAGAGACTGCTTCTGAGAAACACAATGTAGAGCTCCAAAAGCAGAACGATACTTTCAGAATACCATGTTATATTTGTAAATTGATAGACAGATAGATATACAGAAATCAAAAATCTGAAAACGGTCTGGAAGTGTACATTTCAATAACTTACAATGTCAGTAGTGGGGGATGAATAGCAGATCAAGAAGACTGTATCTGCATGCGAAATGGTTCAATTTTTAAAGAGTTTTTTTTAATGACAATGGACAAAAAATTCAAAGGGTTACAGTAAGTGTTGAGGAGTGACTTGGTAAAAGGAGCACAGAGGTGAGAAAGAATTAAGTAGAGTTATATAGAACCAGGTATAATATCTGTACACATGACTCCATGAAGGGGACACTTAAAGAAATCATAAGGACTAAGGAGAGATCAGGATTAGGGGGGCTTGTAGGAAGAGTTGAAAAAAAAACAAAAGCATGCAATGGGCAGAAATTGTGGAATAAAAGGCCTCACAGGTGGTAAACTGATCCATCTCTCCCTGGTAGTTCAATTGTATGAATAACAGAGAGGCCGGCTAAGTGGGAAAGTACTTGGAAACTCTGTTCATACAGACAACAGATAGTGCCACCAGAGTGAAAAAAGGAAACCTAGTAAGGCAGCTCAGCCCCTTCCCCTTGGTGTTTTATGCCAGCTATCTTTCTTACTGTGCCTCTGTTCATCTACACTGATACGTGTTAGGTCCAAAGGCAGTGACAAACATTATTACATGTATTGATGAATCCTGCCAATTCCACAAAGCACAGCCATTTTACTTAGTGTTCTCAATACCTTCTTTTTGACTCTCGTCTCGTTTGAAGAAACACTTTCAGAGGAACGAAGTTCTCCCTAAGCCACATGTGTCCTTAAGTAAACAATGAATTGAGTGCTATTTCAAGGTGTTTGGGCTGATTCCTCCACATGGCCTGTAAAACCTAAAAAAGTGTCATGCACCAACAGGCAGTACATCTTCACAGAGTCCTGTTCTTTGCACTCCAAGGTCATATTATTTTCCATTTAATGGTCAGAAAAACAGTGTTACAGTGAGTATCCTTCTTAGGAGTAGGAATAAAGTGTTTTGGACTCGCATGTTCAGATACTGAAAAGGCTCAGGGAAGTCCACTTGAGAGCTGGTCATTCGATACAGGTGCTAGAGAGGAAAACGAGCTACCTTCATTTGGCAACTTTTAGACAGTGATACAGCTCTGGCCATGTAAGTGTAAATAACAACAGGTCTAATCATGCATGGTGGCCTATGGGCTTGGAACTTGCATGCTTACAAAACCAGTGATTACTTGTGCATCTTCTCCTTCGAACCTCATATGTGACTCATCAACTAGTCAAGTGTTAACTTGGGAGAAAACAATTTGTTGGGATTTCATTTTTCTACATCAAGCCATGAACTCTTTGTCTTAACATCAACAATATAATTAATGTTCAGGAGTTACATCCATTTCAGAGAGTCATATCCATCCTTCTTATGGCTATATATTTATATGGACCAGCCAGCTTCCTTAGATGTTTTCAAGCCCATGAAAAGACCAAAAAAAAAAAAACAACTGAAAGAAGAGCTTGAAAAATTTTCAACAAATACTAATCTAGAAATGCTGACATGAAAACCAACTAAAGTTTTCAACTCCTTCTTATTTGGAACATTAGCTGTGCCGTGCTTTTCAAACATGACTTCTCAGAACTGACTTGTGCCCATGTTAGCAACTCTTCTGAAATTGCTTTGAAAGTAGACTAATGTGAGAGTTTCTCTTTAGAGATAATTCAAATTCCTTGCATAGAAAGTGGCAGCAGGTCTGGGGATGTTGTAGCTCAGTGACAGTGACCTTGCCTAGCTTGGGGCTGGCCTGTCATGGACTTTCACCCAAAACACTTGCAAGAAAAGAAAATGGAGGGAAGGGAGAGGGAAAGTTGGAAGGGAGGGAGGCAAAGTTGGAGGGATGGAGGGAGGTAGAAAAGAAGGAAGAAGAAAAGGAGAAAAACCAGGAAGGGAGGAAGCAAGCAAGGAAGGAAGGAAATAGGTAGAGCACAAGGGCAGGGAAAGGACTGAGTCACTAAAACAAAAGGAAAGGGACACAAAGACCAATATAGGCCATAAAAGCTGTTGGAACAGTTTAGACAGCTTTAGAATTTGAGTGACATCAAACTGAATGTTATTATGACTGGATGGAATCTTCCTACTAAGCACTGCCTTGGCCCGGCCTAAACCAAATCAAGGGGTGGGTGGCATGGAGAGGAATTCTCTCTGACTGGAGTGGGAAGGACCTAAACCTGTGGAACTTGAGGATGCACTGGGTAGGGAAGGGGACAACACTCCCCTGATGGGCAGTTGAGCACATCAAGGCTCCTGGAAGCCCTTGATCATGGCTCCTACCGCCATACGCAACCCACCTGCCATACGCTCAGCCCCTGAAGGCGATCACAGTGGTCTGCTCCGTTGCCTGGTGCAGGTTGGAGTTCCTGACCAAACACCTAAATGTCCACAGCCTGTGTTGGCCTGCCTGGGCAGGCTGTGGTTGTGGTGGCAAGAGCCAAAGCCGTCTTGGCGCGATGGAGTAGCCAAGGGCTGCCTCTCAGCCATACTAGTGGGTGGTTCTGGAAGAAGTACCCAGGGTTGTGGCAGCATTGTCCGAAGACATGAAGCCAGGCAATCTTTCTTATGGCTTTCCTTGGGAGTTGGTGATGTGTACAGCTCTTGGATTTTTTGCTGTTCTCTCACTTTTCTGGAGAAGTTTTCAGTCGGTTAGTAGCAGGCTTTACATGGGAAGAGAAAAAAAGCTGGCTCTAAATCTTGCTGGACTTATTGAAAAAAAATGTGGACTTCTTGAGAAAGTTAGCCTTGTTGAAAAAGAACATGAAGGCTTAGACTCATCTTTAAAGGACTGCAGGTTTGAGAAGGGTTCAAGGGAAGCACAACAACTGGAGGCAACCTACGAAAAGCTGCATAGGTCCGAATCCAGCCATGGCATTGAAATCCTCTTTCTTGAAGAAGAGCTCAAATCACAGAAGGCTAAACATGGTCAAAAGGATGAAACGATGGCGCATCTATCAAGAAGGATACAGTCCCTCCAAGGTGAAGCTGAATCCCTCAGATCACAAATAGCTGAAGCTAAAACAAACTGGAGACTCTTTCAAGTGAATCAGGAAGAACTGAACCTGGCAATCAAAGAGGTTTTGAATGAAGGATCCCAACCTCCGCAAACGCAGAGACCAACAATACAAGGAGAAGCTGAAGCACAGAGGGAACAAGGAGGTGTCCAATATAAAGCAAAAATCACATTAGAGGACTCTAAAGTCGCTGGAGAACAAGTTCTAAGGGACACAGAAAATCACATGGAGTCTCTGAGTGAATGCTTGCTGAAGATGAAGGATAGGTCTTCTCCAAGTCTGGGAGCCCAAAGGGATGGTGGTCACCTGGAATTGGGAAGCACGAGTGAACCAGAAATTGGTGCTCACTTGGAGGATGAGTCCAAAGGAGCTTTGAGCAACCTGGTTTATGGTGCTAAGCTAAAGGCCTCCTTTGAAATCTTGGCAGCAGGAAGAAATCAAAACTGTACTTTCTCATCTAAAGTGGAGAAAACCACGGAAGACCTTATAGAGCACCTTAAAAGTCTGCAGACTGAACAGGCATCCTTGCAGTCAGAAAATGCACAGCTGCAAAGTGAGAATGAGACCCTACAGAAGAACTTTAAAGTCATGATGGAACGCTATCAAGAAAATATGATGAAACTGCACAGGAAATTAAGAGTGGAGGAATACTCCCGGGTGGAGCAAGAGGAGAAAGTTTCCAAAGTCGAAGAAAAGTTGAGCCATACAATGGAAGAGCTGGAGACCTACAGAAAGAGAGCCCAATATCTTGAAGAAGAATTGCAGAGAACCATTCATTCCTGTCTGGGGAAGATTATTTCCTCTGAGAAAGAAGCACATGCTAGTGAGTTGGCAGCTCAGATTGCTGAAAGAAACCTCAGTTATTTCAAGAAACAAAATGTGCGCAGCAGTCAAAAATTAAGTGAGAAGGAGCTTAGATTTGGACTTGTAGAAAAAAATCCCTATGATGCACTGGATGTTTCCAACTCAGCAATGGGCAGAAAGCCTTCTCCAAATGGGCCCTCACCAATAGGTCAACCTTCATCTGAAAAAAGACCTCCTCATTTTGAAAAGAGTGGTCCACTCACACTCTCACCTTTCACTTCAGTGGGAGGAGGAAGAGGGTCAAGGGACCCTGGAGAATCTTCTGGACCATGCGACCAGCAGTAAAGGAAGAGAATCCAGCTGTCATAAGTTCACTGGTTTTCAGAGAGCACCTTCTCAGACTGGGCCCCTCTCTCCTCCAGGGAAACAGGCCAGCAGGCTGATCATCCCTCCACCAGGCCAACCATATTCTTCTGATCCATGTCTTCCTCTACAAGATCGGTTTTACTCTTATGGTGGTAGACCATCGGGACCAGCAGAATACAGAATTCCTAATATGCCTCCTTTGGATAAATGGGATGGGCCAATGTCTTTACAAAGGCAATCCAGTAGAAAGGAGACCATAGTCGATCTCAGGGACTCTGACGTGCCTGATTCCACCCTCCATGCTGAAAACCAAGCAACTGGCTCTGGCTCTGTGTTGGCACCTTTCCCTCCAGTCAGAGGTGCCTTGTTTCCAGTTGACCCAAGGAGTCAGTTCATGAGAAGAGAACCTTTTTTTTCCTCCAACTCTAAAAAAAATCTTGTATGGGAAGCTCGAGATCATTTTCCACCTGGCCTGCCACCCACTCCAGTTCCAATGGGAAATGTCTATGCAGGGAGGGGGTTTTCGTCACAATCTTCCCCCAAGAGCTGGAATTCAGCCCTCTACACCCGCATTCTGAAAGTACAAGTGAGTTCCCTGAAGGGTTCCTTCCACCTGCAAATAAGCCTGTTACTCAACATCCAGAACCAAACAAGAAACCACATGCTGTTGCTCTCTCTTCAAATGTAATTGGACTTATCTCTCATTTTTAGTTTTTAAGTAACTGCTTTTACTTCAGTAATTGACGATACTTTGGCTCCAATAGAAGCTCAATGAAACTATTATTCTTAAGATAGTATTCTGTAAATAAATTGGTTTACGTAAGAATCTTATGAGTAAATTATTCCTATTTTATTTTATTCCAGAGTACAGCATTTAATCTGATGAAGCCACTATTATATAAACAAGAATGGGAGTTCTAGGCACTTGTAATCTAGCTGATGGAAATATATTTTAAACTCCCAACAAAGAAGTGTATTTAGTATGAGTGTAGCAAAGGTCAAGTGACTTTAGGCTTAATGAAAAATTGTCACTGATTTACAGACTGGTTGGGCATATCAGCATGTTTTTCCATATCAGAATAACTAGAGCATGGGAGGACCAAAGGAGAGAACACAACGAAACATGTCATGGAAACAGGGGATCTCAACTACAAAGAAAAATGAGGACCTCTTTTTTATATTGGTTGCATAAAATATTACATAGCTCTTGAGATATCACATTTCCTACATTAGATTCAAGTGAGTTATGAACTCCCATTTTTACCCCATATACACATTGCACAATAACATTGTTTACACATCCACATTTTTACAACACGCCATATTAGTAACTGTTGTATTCTGCTACCTTTTCTATCCTCTACTATCCCCCCCTCTCCTGCCCTCACATCTTCTCTCTCTATACCATCTGCTGTAATTTAAAGTTTGGGAATTGGAAACCACACTTTAAACTCACTCTGCTACCCTTTTTCCCTTCTGTCAAATTACTCATCATCTTCTTCTATTTCTCCTCCTCCTCCTCCTCCTCTTCCTCCTCCTCCTTATACCTTTCATTCATTCATCATACACTCATGCATTGGTTCATTCATTCCTTTCACATATGGTGTTGGGGATCCAACTCAGGACCTTTGAAAGTGCAAAGCCAGCACTCTAGTGCTGAGCCAAAACCCCAGCACCTGTCTTTTTGATTTTATGACTGTTTATATGAAATTCAGAATTGCATTCTGCTATGGTTCACTGATATGTGGATTGACCTAGTCCTTGATTTCTGAGAGACTTTTGGAAAATATGTATGAATTATTAGGAGATTGAAATGAAGAAACAAAGAGGAAATTCCCCAATTTCTTATTCTTCAATTCCACACTCTGACTCTGCCTACCTGCTATAAAAACTTTTAAACGCTTACTCCCCATTTCTATATCATTGCCAACAAGTGAACATTCACTGCCCTACAACAAACCAGAGAACTCACATTCAACAATGTTTCCCCATTAGAGACCAAGAAACAACACTTATTAAAAAGTACCCTAGTTATGAATTAGTAGTTAAAGCTTTATTTGAGTGTTAAATGTGCTCTCATTATGTGTTTGTGTGTTTGTTGATGTGTGTATGTGTGTGTGGGTGTGTGTGCTTCTGTGTCAAACATGCACTGAGGTGTAAAATAAATGCAGGATTGCAACGGCCTTCTTAAAAATAAGAAGCAGCTTTATCACATTTGAAGCCCAGGGAAGAATCTGCCTGATACTTGACCTACAATTAATTGAAATGTGAAAAATTCAAGCCTAGAAAAACAAAGCCAACATACACAATAAATCTAATCAGTGTGTCTCACCTGTTTTCAAATCAGTTCTTTAAATAAACCTAAATTGCCAGCATAAAACATCAGTTGCTCTAAAGGAGTGGATGGATGTCCCCTGCCCTGGGCTGTGTAAAATACACGGAGGATCCCGCACCGATTGTTATCTAGAATGACTTCGGCCTGAACTACTATTAGTGAATAGTTGCTGATATACTGCGGTTCTAATACCAATAAACTGGAACAAAGTTAATTTCAGGCTGCAAAGGAATAAATTGATTTTACTAACTGGTTTTTGGAAAACACTGTCATGAAAAATTATCAATATGTTCATAAAGGCATCTACATGTCTCTCCACAGGGGTTTTACTTCATGGGGGAGGGGGTGAGGTCTGGATATAACTTAACTGTCCATTAGTAGGTAGGACAATGTAATGGGAATCACAGTGCACATACCGGTTTGAACTCAATCTAGGTAACATGGATTCATCTCTGTGTAAGAGACTGCTTCTGAGAAACACAATGTAGAGCTCCAAAAGCAGAACGATACTTTCAGAATACCATGTTATATTTGTAAATTGATAGACAGATAGATATACAGAAATCAAAAATCTGAAAACGGTCTGGAAGTGTACATTTCAATAACTTACAATGTCAGTAGTGGGGGATGAATAGCAGATCAAGAAGACTGTATCTGCATGCGAAATGGTTCAATTTTTAAAGAGTTTTTTTTAATGACAATGGACAAAAAATTCAAAGGGTTACAGTAAGTGTTGAGGAGTGACTTGGTAAAAGGAGCACAGAGGTGAGAAAGAATTAAGTAGAGTTATATAGAACCAGGTATAATATCTGTACACATGACTCCATGAAGGGGACACTTAAAGAAATCATAAGGACTAAGGAGAGATCAGGATTAGGGGGGCTTGTAGGAAGAGTTGAAAAAAAAACAAAAGCATGCAATGGGCAGAAATTGTGGAAGAAAAGGCCTCACAGGTGGTAAACTGATCCATCTCTCCCTGGTAGTTCAATTGTATGAATAACAGAGAGGCCGGCTAAGTGGGAAAGTACTTGGAAACTCTGTTCATACAGACAACAGAAAGTGCCACCAGAGTGAAAAAAGGAAACCTAGTAAGGCAGCTCAGCCCCTTCCCCTTGGTGTTTTATGCCAGCTATCTTTCTTACTGTGCCTCTGTTCATCTACACTGATACGTGTTAGGTCCAAAGGCAGTGACAAACATTATTACATGTATTGATGAATCCTGCCAATTCCACAAAGCACAGCCATTTTACTTAGTGTTCTCAATACCTTCTTTTTGACTCTCGTCTCGTTTGAAGAAACACTTTCAGAGGAAAGAAGTTCTCCCTAAGCCACATGTGTCCTTAAGTAAACAATGAATTGAGTGCTATTTCAAGGTGTTTGGGCTGATTCCTCCACATGGCCCGTAAAACCTAAAAAAGTGTCATGCACCAACAGGCAGTACATCTTCACAGAGTCCTGTTCTTTGCACTCCAAGGTCATATTATTTTCCATTTAATGGTCAGAAAAACAGTGTTACAGTGAGTATCCTTCTTAGGAGTAGGAATAAAGTGTTTTGGACTCGCATGTTCAGATACTGAAAAGGCTCAGGGAAGTCCACTTGAGAGCTGGTCATTCGATACAGGTGCTAGAGAGGAAAACGAGCTACCTTCATTTGGCAACTTTTAGACAGTGATACAGCTCTGGCCATGTAAGTGTAAATAACAACAGGTCTAATCATGCATGGTGGCCTATGGGCTTGGAACTTGCATGCTTACAAAACCAGTGATTACTTGTGCATCTTCTCCTTCGAACCTCATATGTGACTCATCAACTAGTCAAGTGTTAACTTGGGAGAAAACAATTTGTTGGGATTTCATTTTTCTACATCAAGCCATGAACTCTTTGTCTTAACATCAACAATATAATTAATGTTCAGGAGTTACATCCATTTCAGAGAGTCATATCCATCCTTCTTATGGCTATATATTTATATGGACCAGCCAGCTTCCTTAGATGTTTTCAAGCCCATGAAAAGACCAAAAAAAAAAAAAACAACTGAAAGAAGAGCTTGAAAAATTTTCAACAAATACTAATCTAGAAATGCTGACATGAAAACCAACTAAAGTTTTCAACTCCTTCTTATTTGGAACATTAGCTGTGCCGTGCTTTTCAAACATGACTTCTCAGAACTGACTTGTGCCCATGTTAGCAACTCTTCTGAAATTGCTTTGAAAGTAGACTAATGTGAGAGTTTCTCTTTAGAGATAATTCAAATTCCTTGCATAGAAAGTGGCAGCAGGTCTGGGGATGTTGTAGCTCAGTGACAGTGACCTTGCCTAGCTTGGGGCTGGCCTGCCATGGACTTTCACCCAAAACACTTGCAAGAAAAGAAAATGGAGGGAAGGGAGAGGGAAAGTTGGAAGGGAGGGAGGCAAAGTTGGAGGGATGGAGGGAGGTGGAAAAGAAGGAAGAAGAAAAGGAGAAAAACCAGGAAGGGAGGAAGCAAGCAAGGAAGGAAGGAAATAGGTAGAGCACAAGGGCAGGGAAAGGACTGAGTCACTAAAACAAAAGGCAAGGGACACAAAGACCAATATAGGCCATAAAAGCTGTTGGAACAGTTTAGACAGCTTTAGAATTTGAGTGACATCAAACTGAATGTTATTATGACTGGATGGAATCTTCCTACTAAGCACCGCCTTGGCCCGGCCTAAACCAAATCAAGGGGTGGGTGGCATGGAGAGGAATTCTCTCTGACTGGAGTGGGAAGGACCTAAACCTGTGGAACTTGAGGATGCACTGGGTAGGGAAGGGGACAACACTCCCCTGATGGGCAGTTGAGCACATCAAGGCTCCTGGAAGCCCTTGATCATGGCTCCTACCGCCATACGCAACCCACCTGCCATACGCTCAGCCCCTGAAGGCGATCACAGTGGTCTGCTCCGTTGCCTGGTGCAGGTTGGAGTTCCTGACCAAACACCTAAATGTCCACAGCCTGTGTTGGCCTGCCTGGGCAGGCTGTGGTTGTGGTGGCAAGAGCCAAAGCCGTCTTGGCGCGATGGAGTAGCCAAGGGCTGCCTCTCAGCCATACTAGTGGGTGGTTCTGGAAGAAGTACCCAGGGTTGTGGCAGCATTGTCCGAAGACATGAAGCCAGGCAATCTTTCTTATGGCTTTCCTTGGGAGTTGGTGATGTGTACAGCTCTTGGATTTTTTGCTGTTCTCTCACTTTTCTGGAGAAGTTTTCAGTCGGTTAGTAGCAGGCTTTACATGGGAAGAGAAAAAAAGCTGGCTCTAAATCTTGCTGGACTTATTGAAAAAAAATGTGGACTTCTTGAGAAAGTTAGCCTTGTTGAAAAAGAACATGAAGGCTTAGACTCATCTTTAAAGGACTGCAGGTTTGAGAAGGGTTCAAGGGAAGCACAACAACTGGAGGCAACCTACGAAAAGCTGCATAGGTCCGAATCCAGCCATGGCATTGAAATCCTCTTTCTTGAAGAAGAGCTCAAATCACAGAAGGCTAAACATGGTCAAAAGGATGAAACGATGGCGCATCTATCAAGAAGGATACAGTCCCTCCAAGGTGAAGCTGAATCCCTCAGATCACAAATAGCTGAAGCTAAAACAAACTGGAGACTCTTTCAAGTGAATCAGGAAGAACTGAACCTGGCAATCAAAGAGGTTTTGAATGAAGGATCCCAACCTCCGCAAACGCAGAGACCAACAATACAAGGAGAAGCTGAAGCACAGAGGGAACAAGGAGGTGTCCAATATAAAGCAAAAATCACATTAGAGGACTCTAAAGTCGCTGGAGAACAAGTTCTAAGGGACACAGAAAATCACATGGAGTCTCTGAGTGAATGCTTGCTGAAGATGAAGGATAGGTCTTCTCCAAGTCTGGGAGCCCAAAGGGATGGTGGTCACCTGGAATTGGGAAGCACGAGTGAACCAGAAATTGGTGCTCACTTGGAGGATGAGTCCAAAGGAGCTTTGAGCAACCTGGTTTATGGTGCTAAGCTAAAGGCCTCCTTTGAAATCTTGGCAGCAGGAAGAAATCAAAACTGTACTTTCTCATCTAAAGTGGAGAAAACCACGGAAGACCTTATAGAGCACCTTAAAAGTCTGCAGACTGAACAGGCATCCTTGCAGTCAGAAAATGCACAGCTGCAAAGTGAGAATGAGACCCTACAGAAGAACTTTAAAGTCATGATGGAACGCTATCAAGAAAATATGATGAAACTGCACAGGAAATTAAGAGTGGAGGAATACTCCCGGGTGGAGCAAGAGGAGAAAGTTTCCAAAGTCGAAGAAAAGTTGAGCCATACAATGGAAGAGCTGGAGACCTACAGAAAGAGAGCCCAATATCTTGAAGAAGAATTGCAGAGAACCATTCATTCCTGTCTGGGGAAGATTATTTCCTCTGAGAAAGAAGCACATGCTAGTGAGTTGGCAGCTCAGATTGCTGAAAGAAACCTCAGTTATTTCAAGAAACAAAATGTGCGCAGCAGTCAAAAATTAACTGAGAAGGAGCTTAGATTTGGACTTGTAGAAAAAAATCCCTATGATGCACTGGATGTTTCCAACTCAGCAATGGGCAGAAAGCCTTCTCCAAATGGGCCCTCACCAATAGGTCAACCTTCATCTGAAAAAACACCTCCTCATTTTGAAAAGAGTGGTCCACTCACACTCTCACCTTTCACTTCAGTGGGAGGAGGAAGAGGGTCAAGGGACCCTGGAGAATCTTCTAGACCATGCGACCAGCAGTAAAGGAAGAGAATCCAGCTGTCATAAGTTCACTGATTTTCAGAGAGCACCTTCTCAGACTGGGCCCCTCTCTCCTCCAGGGAAACAGGCCAGCAGGCTGATCATCCCTCCACCAGGCCAACCATATTCTTCTGATCCATGTCTTCCTCTACAAGATCGGTTTTACTCTTATGGTGGTAGACCATCGGGACCAGCAGAATACAGAATTCCTAATATGCCTCCTTTGGATAAATGGGATGGGCCAATGTCTTTACAAAGGCAATCCAGTAGAAAGGAGACCATAGTCGATCTCAGGGACTCTGACGTGCCTGATTCCACCCTCCATGCTGAAAACCAAGCAACTGGCTCTGGCTCTGTGTTGGCACCTTTCCCTCCAGTCAGAGGTGCCTTGTTTCCAGTTGACCCAAGGAGTCTGTTCATGAGAAGAGAACCTTTTTTTTCCTCCAACTCTAAAAAAAATCTTGTATGGGAAGCTCGAGATCATTTTCCACCTGGCCTGCCACCCACTCCAGTTCCAATGGGAAATGTCTATGCAGGGAGGGGGTTTTCGTCACAATCTTCCCCCAAGAGCTGGAATTCAGCCCTCTACACCCGCATTCTGAAAGTACAAGTGAGTTCCCTGAAGGGTTCCTTCCACCTGCAAATAAGCCTGTTACTCAACATCCAGAACCAAACAAGAAACCACATGCTGTTGCTCTCTCTTCAAATGTAATTGGACTTATCTCTCATTTTTAGTTTTTAAGTAACTGCTTTTACTTCAGTAATTGACGATACTTTGGCTCCAATAGAAGCTCAATGAAACTATTATTCTTAAGATAGTATTCTGTAAATAAATTGGTTTACGTAAGAATCTTATGAGTAAATTATTCCTATTTTATTTTATTCCAGAGTACAGCATTTAATCTGATGAAGCCACTATTATATAAACAAGAATGGGAGTTCTAGGCACTTGTAATCTAGCTGATGGAAATATATTTTAAACTCCCAACAAAGAAGTGTATTTAGTATGAGTGTAGCAAAGGTCAAGTGACTTTAGGCTTAATGAAAAATTGTCACTGATTTACAGACTGGTTGGGCATATCAGCATGTTTTTCCATATCAGAATAACTAGAGCATGGGAGGACCAAAGGAGAGAACACAACGAAACATGTCATGGAAACAGGGGATCTCAACTACAAAGAAAAATGAGGACCTCTTTTTTATATTGGTTGCATAAAATATTACATAGCTCTTGAGATATCACATTTCCTACATTAGATTCAAGTGAGTTATGAACTCCCATTTTTACCCCATATACACATTGCACAATAACATTGTTTACACATCCACATTTTTACAACACGCCATATTAGTAACTGTTTTATTCTGCTACCTTTTCTATCCTCTACTATCCCCCCCTCTCCTGCCCTCACATCTTCTCTCTCTATACCATCTGCTGTAATTTAAAGTTTGGGAATTGGAAACCACACTTTAAACTCACTCTGCTACCCTTTTTCCCTTCTGTCAAATTACTCATCATCTTCTTCTATTTCTCCTCCTCCTCCTCCTCCTCTTCCTCCTCCTCCTTATACCTTTCATTCATTCATCATACACTCATGCATTGGTTCACTCATTCCTTTCACATATGGTGTTGGGGATCCAACTCAGGACCTTTGAAAGTGCAAAGCCAGCACTCTAGTGCTGAGCCAAAACCCCAGCACCTGTCTTTTTGATTTTATGACTGTTTATATGAAATTCAGAATTGGATTCTGCTATGGTTCACTGATATGTGGATTGACCTAGTCCTTGATTTCTGAGAGACTTTTGGAAAATATGTATGAATTATTAGGAGATTGAAATGAAGAAACAAAGAGGAAATTCCCCAATTTCTTATTCTTCAATTCCACACTCTGACTCTGCCTACCTGCTATAAAAACTTTTAAACGCTTACTCCCCATTTCTATATCATTGCCAACAAGTGAACATTCACTGCCCTACAACAAACCAGAGAACTCACATTCAACAATGTTTCCCCATTAGAGACCAAGAAACAACACTTATTAAAAAGTACCCTAGTTATGAATTAGTAGTTAAAGCTTTATTTGAGTGTTAAATGTGCTCTCATTATGTGTTTGTGTGTTTGTTGATGTGTGTATGTGTGTGTGGGTGTGTGTGCTTCTGTGTCAAACATGCACTGAGGTGTAAAATAAATGCAGGATTGCAACGGCCTTCTTAAAAATAAGAAGCAGCTTTATCACATTTGAAGTCCAGGGAAGAATCTGCCTGATACTTGACCTACAATTAATTGAAATGTGAAAAATTCAAGCCTAGAAAAACAAAGCCAACATACACAATAAATCTAATCAGTGTGTCTCACCTGTTTTCAAATCAGTTCTTTAAATAAACCTAAATTGCCAGCATAAAACATCAGTTGCTCTAAAGGAGTGGATGGATGTCCCCTGCCCTGGGCTGTGTAAAATACACGGAGGATCCCGCACCGATTGTTATCTAGAATGACTTCGGCCTGAACTACTATTAGTGAATAGTTGCTGATATACTGCGGTTCTAATACCAATAAACTGGAACAAAGTTAATTTCAGGCTGCAAAGGAATAAATTGATTTTACTAACTGGTTTTTGGAAAACACTGTCATGAAAAATTATCAATATGTTCATAAAGGCATCTACATGTCTCTCCACAGGGGTTTTACTTCATGGGGGAGGGGGTGAGGTCTGGATATAACTTAACTGTCCATTAGTAGGTAGGACAATGTAATGGGAATCACAGTGCACATACCGGTTTGAACTCAATCTAGGTAACATGGATTCATCTCTGTGTAAGAGACTGCTTCTGAGAAACACAATGTAGAGCTCCAAAAGCAGAACGATACTTTCAGAATACCATGTTATATTTGTAAATTGATAGACAGATAGATATACAGAAATCAAAAATCTGAAAACGGTCTGGAAGTGTACATTTCAATAACTTACAATGTCAGTAGTGGGGGATGAATAGCAGATCAAGAAGACTGTATCTGCATGCGAAATGGTTCAATTTTTAAAGAGTTTTTTTTAATGACAATGGACAAAAAATTCAAAGGGTTACAGTAAGTGTTGAGGAGTGACTTGGTAAAAGGAGCACAGAGGTGAGAAAGAATTAAGTAGAGTTATATAGAACCAGGTATAATATCTGTACACATGACTCCATGAAGGGGACACTTAAAGAAATCATAAGGACTAAGGAGAGATCAGGATTAGGGGGGCTTGTAGGAAGAGTTGAAAAAAAAACAAAAGCATGCAATGGGCAGAAATTGTGGAAGAAAAGGCCTCACAGGTGGTAAACTGATCCATCTCTCCCTGGTAGTTCAATTGTATGAATAACAGAGAGGCCGGCTAAGTGGGAAAGTACTTGGAAACTCTGTTCATACAGACAACAGAAAGTGCCACCAGAGTGAAAAAAGGAAACCTAGTAAGGCAGCTCAGCCCCTTCCCCTTGGTGTTTTATGCCAGCTATCTTTCTTACTGTGCCTCTGTTCATCTACACTGATACGTGTTAGGTCCAAAGGCAGTGACAAACATTATTACATGTATTGATGAATCCTGCCAATTCCACAAAGCACAGCCATTTTACTTAGTGTTCTCAATACCTTCTTTTTGACTCTCGTCTCGTTTGAAGAAACACTTTCAGAGGAAAGAAGTTCTCCCTAAGCCACATGTGTCCTTAAGTAAACAATGAATTGAGTGCTATTTCAAGGTGTTTGGGCTGATTCCTCCACATGGCCCGTAAAACCTAAAAAAGTGTCATGCACCAACAGGCAGTACATCTTCACAGAGTCCTGTTCTTTGCACTCCAAGGTCATATTATTTTCCATTTAATGGTCAGAAAAACAGTGTTACAGTGAGTATCCTTCTTAGGAGTAGGAATAAAGTGTTTTGGACTCGCATGTTCAGATACTGAAAAGGCTCAGGGAAGTCCACTTGAGAGCTGGTCATTCGATACAGGTGCTAGAGAGGAAAACGAGCTACCTTCATTTGGCAACTTTTAGACAGTGATACAGCTCTGGCCATGTAAGTGTAAATAACAACAGGTCTAATCATGCATGGTGGCCTATGGGCTTGGAACTTGCATGCTTACAAAACCAGTGATTACTTGTGCATCTCCTCCTTCGAACCTCATATGTGACTCATCAACTAGTCAAGTGTTATCTTGGGAGAAAACAATTGGTTGGGATTTCATTTTTCTACATCAAGCCATGAACTCTTTGTCTTAACATCAACAATATAATTAATGTTCAGGAGTTACATCCATTTCAGAGAGTCATATCCATCCTTCTTATGGCTATATATTTATATGGACCAGCCAGCTTCCTTAGATGTTTTCAAGCCCATGAAAAGACCAAAAAAAAAAAAACAACAACTGAAAGAAGAGCTTGAAAAATTTTCAACAAATACTAATCTAGAAATGCTGACATGAAAACCAACTAAAGTTTTCAACTCCTTCTTATTTGGAACATTAGCTGTGCCGTGCTTTTCAAACATGACTTCTCAGAACTGACTTGTGCCCATGTTAGCAACTCTTCTGAAATTGCTTTGAAAGTAGACTAATGTGACAGTTTCTCTTTAGAGATAATTCAAATTCCTTGCATAGAAAGTGGCAGCAGGTCTGGGGATGTTGTAGCTCAGTGACAGTGACCTTGCCTAGCTTGGGGCTGGCCTGCCATGGACTTTCACCCAAAACACTTGCAAGAAAAGAAAATGGAGGGAAGGGAGATGGAAAGTTGGAAGGGAGGGAGGCAAAGTTGGAGGGATGGAGGGAGGTAGAAAAGAAGGAAGAAGAAAAGGAGAAAAACCAGGAAGGGAGGAAGCAAGCAAGGAAGGAAGGAAATAGGTAGAGCACAAGGGCAGGGAAAGGACTGAGTCACTAAAACAAAAGGCAAGGGACACAAAGACCAATATAGGCCATAAAAGCTGTTGGAACAGTTTAGACAGCTTTAGAATTTGAGTGACATCAAACTGAATGTTATTATGACTGGATGGAATCTTCCTACTAAGCACCGCCTTGGCCCGGCCTAAACCAAATCAAGGGGTGGGTGGCATGGAGAGGAATTCTCTCTGACTGGAGTGGGAAGGACCTAAACCTGTGGAACTTGAGGATGCACTGGGTAGGGAAGGGGACAACACTCCCCTGATGGGCAGTTGAGCACATCAAGGCTCCTGGAAGCCCTTGATCATGGCTCCTACCGCCATACGCAACCCACCTGCCATACGCTCAGCCCCTGAAGGCGATCACAGTGGTCTGCTCCGTTGCCTGGTGCAGGTTGGAGTTCCTGACCAAACACCTAAATGTCCACAGCCTGTGTTGGCCTGCCTGGGCAGGCTGTGGTTGTGGTGGCAAGAGCCAAAGCCGTCTTGGCGCGATGGAGTAGCCAAGGGCTGCCTCTCAGCCATACTAGTGGGTGGTTCTGGAAGAAGTACCCAGGGTTGTGGCAGCATTGTCCGAAGACATGAAGCCAGGCAATCTTTCTTATGGCTTTCCTTGGGAGTTGGTGATGTGTACAGCTCTTGGATTTTTTGCTGTTCTCTCACTTTTCTGGAGAAGTTTTCAGTCGGTTAGTAGCAGGCTTTACATGGGAAGAGAAAAAAAGCTGGCTCTAAATCTTGCTGGACTTATTGAAAAAAAATGTGGACTTCTTGAGAAAGTTAGCCTTGTTGAAAAAGAACATGAAGGCTTAGACTCATCTTTAAAGGACTGCAGGTTTGAGAAGGGTTCAAGGGAAGCACAACAACTGGAGGCAACCTACGAAAAGCTGCATAGGTCCGAATCCAGCCATGGCATTGAAATCCTCTTTCTTGAAGAAGAGCTCAAATCACAGAAGGCTAAACATGGTCAAAAGGATGAAACGATGGCGCATCTATCAAGAAGGATACAGTCCCTCCAAGGTGAAGCTGAATCCCTCAGATCACAAATAGCTGAAGCTAAAACAAACTGGAGACTCTTTCAAGTGAATCAGGAAGAACTGAACCTGGCAATCAAAGAGGTTTTGAATGAAGGATCCCAACCTCCGCAAACGCAGAGACCAACAATACAAGGAGAAGCTGAAGCACAGAGGGAACAAGGAGGTGTCCAATATAAAGCAAAAATCACATTAGAGGACTCTAAAGTCGCTGGAGAACAAGTTCTAAGGGACACAGAAAATCACATGGAGTCTCTGAGTGAATGCTTGCTGAAGATGAAGGATAGGTCTTCTCCAAGTCTGGGAGCCCAAAGGGATGGTGGTCACCTGGAATTGGGAAGCACGAGTGAACCAGAAATTGGTGCTCACTTGGAGGATGAGTCCAAAGGAGCTTTGAGCAACCTGGTTTATGGTGCTAAGCTAAAGGCCTCCTTTGAAATCTTGGCAGCAGGAAGAAATCAAAACTGTACTTTCTCATCTAAAGTGGAGAAAACCACGGAAGACCTTATAGAGCACCTTAAAAGTCTGCAGACTGAACAGGCATCCTTGCAGTCAGAAAATGCACAGCTGCAAAGTGAGAATGAGACCCTACAGAAGAACTTTAAAGTCATGATGGAACGCTATCAAGAAAATATGATGAAACTGCACAGGAAATTAAGAGTGGAGGAATACTCCCGGGGGGAGCAAGAGGAGAAAGTTTCCAAAGTCGAAGAAAAGTTGAGCCATACAATGGAAGAGCTGGAGACCTACAGAAAGAGAGCCCAATATCTTGAAGAAGAATTGCAGAGAACCATTCATTCCTGTCTGGGGAAGATTATTTCCTCTGAGAAAGAAGCACATGCTAGTGAGTTGGCAGCTCAGATTGCTGAAAGAAACCTCAGTTATTTCAAGAAACAAAATGTGCGCAGCAGTCAAAAATTAACTGAGAAGGAGCTTAGATTTGGACTTGTAGAAAAAAATCCCTATGATGCACTGGATGTTTCCAACTCAGCAATGGGCAGAAAGCCTTCTCCAAATGGGCCCTCACCAATAGGTCAACCTTCATCTGAAAAAACACCTCCTCATTTTGAAAAGAGTGGTCCACTCACACTCTCACCTTTCACTTCAGTGGGAGGAGGAAGAGGGTCAAGGGACCCTGGAGAATCTTCTAGACCATGCGACCAGCAGTAAAGGAAGAGAATCCAGCTGTCATAAGTTCACTGGTTTTCAGAGAGCACCTTCTCAGACTGGGCCCCTCTCTCCTCCAGGGAAACAGGCCAGCAGGCTGATCATCCCTCCACCAGGCCAACCATATTCTTCTGATCCATGTCTTCCTCTACAAGATCGGTTTTACTCTTATGGTGGTAGACCATCGGGACCAGCAGAATACAGAATTCCTAATATGCCTCCTTTGGATAAATGGGATGGGCCAATGTCTTTACAAAGGCAATCCAGTAGAAAGGAGACCATAGTCGATCTCAGGGACTCTGACGTGCCTGATTCCACCCTCCATGCTGAAAACCAAGCAACTGGCTCTGGCTCTGTGTTGGCACCTTTCCCTCCAGTCAGAGGTGCCTTGTTTCCAGTTGACCCAAGGAGTCAGTTCATGAGAAGAGAACCTTTTTTTTCCTCCAACTCTAAAAAAAATCTTGTATGGGAAGCTCGAGATCATTTTCCACCTGGCCTGCCACCCACTCCAGTTCCAATGGGAAATGTCTATGCAGGGAGGGGGTTTTCGTCACAATCTTCCCCCAAGAGCTGGAATTCAGCCCTCTACACCCGCATTCTGAAAGTACAAGTGAGTTCCCTGAAGGGTTCCTTCCACCTGCAAATAAGCCTGTTACTCAACATCCAGAACCAAACAAGAAACCACATGCTGTTGCTCTCTCTTCAAATGTAATTGGACTTATCTCTCATTTTTAGTTTTTAAGTAACTGCTTTTACTTCAGTAATTGACGATACTTTGGCTCCAATAGAAGCTCAATGAAACTATTATTCTTAAGATAGTATTCTGTAAATAAATTGGTTTACGTAAGAATCTTATGAGTAAATTATTCCTATTTTATTTTATTCCAGAGTACAGCATTTAATCTGATGAAGCCACTATTATATAAACAAGAATGGGAGTTCTAGGCACTTGTAATCTAGCTGATGGAAATATATTTTAAACTCCCAACAAAGAAGTGTATTTAGTATGAGTGTAGCAAAGGTCAAGTGACTTTAGGCTTAATGAAAAATTGTCACTGATTTACAGACTGGTTGGGCATATCAGCATGTTTTTCCATATCAGAATAACTAGAGCATGGGAGGACCAAAGGAGAGAACACAACGAAACATGTCATGGAAACAGGGGATCTCAACTACAAAGAAAAATGAGGACCTCTTTTTTATATTGGTTGCATAAAATATTACATAGCTCTTGAGATATCACATTTCCTACATTAGATTCAAGTGAGTTATGAACTCCCATTTTTACCCCATATACACATTGCACAATAACATTGTTTACACATCCACATTTTTACAACACGCCATATTAGTAACTGTTGTATTCTGCTACCTTTTCTATCCTCTACTATCCCCCCCTCTCCTGCCCTCACATCTTCTCTCTCTATACCATCTGCTGTAATTTAAAGTTTGGGAATTGGAAACCACACTTTAAACTCACTCTGCTACCCTTTTTCCCTTCTGTCAAATTACTCATCATCTTCTTCTATTTCTCCTCCTCCTCCTCCTCTTCCTCCTCCTCCTTATACCTTTCATTCATTCATCATACACTCATGCATTGGTTCATTCATTCCTTTCACATATGGTGTTGGGGATCCAACTCAGGACCTTTGAAAGTGCAAAGCCAGCACTCTAGTGCTGAGCCAAAACCCCAGCACCTGTCTTTTTGATTTTATGACTGTTTATATGAAATTCAGAATTGCATTCTGCTATGGTTCACTGATATGTGGATTGACCTAGTCCTTGATTTCTGAGAGACTTTTGGAAAATATGTATGAATTATTAGGAGATTGAAATGAAGAAACAAAGAGGAAATTCCCCAATTTCTTATTCTTCAATTCCACACTCTGACTCTGCGTACCTGCTATAAAAACTTTTAAACGCTTACTCCCCATTTCTATATCATTGCCAACAAGTGAACATTCACTGCCCTACAACAAACCAGAGAACTCACATTCAACAATGTTTCCCCATTAGAGACCAAGAAACAACACTTATTAAAAAGTACCCTAGTTATGAATTAGTAGTTAAAGCTTTATTTGAGTGTTAAATGTGCTCTCATTATGTGTTTGTGTGTTTGTTGATGTGTGTATGTGTGTGTGGGTGTGTGTGCTTCTGTGTCAAACATGCACTGAGGTGTAAAATAAATGCAGGATTGCAACGGCCTTCTTAAAAATAAGAAGCAGCTTTATCACATTTGAAGCCCAGGGAAGAATCTGCCTGATACTTGACCTACAATTAATTGAAATGTGAAAAATTCAAGCCTAGAAAAACAAAGCCAACATACATAATAAATCTAATCAGTGTGTCTCACCTGTTTTCAAATCAGTTCTTTAAATAAACCTAAATTGCCAGCATAAAACATCAGTTGCTCTAAAGGAGTGGATGGATGTCCCCTGCCCTGGGCTGTGTAAAATACACGGAGGATCCCGCACCGATTGTTATCTAGAATGACTTCGGCCTGAACTACTATTAGTGAATAGTTGCTGATATACTGCGGTTCTAATACCAATAAACTGGAACAAACTTAATTTCAGGCTGCAAAGGAATAAATTGATTTTACTAACTGGTTTTTGGAAAACACTGTCATGAAAAATTATCAATATGTTCATAAAGGCATCTACATGTCTCTCCACAGGGGTTTTACTTCATGGGGGAGGGGGTGAGTTCTGGATATAACTTAACTGTCCATTAGTAGGTAGGACAATGTAATGGGAATCACAGTGCACATACCGGTTTGAACTCAATCTAGGTAACATGGATTCATCTCTGTGTAAGAGACTGCTTCTGAGAAACACAATGTAGAGCTCCAAAAGCAGAACGATACTTTCAGAATACCATGTTATATTTGTAAATTGATAGACAGATAGATATACAGAAATCAAAAATCTGAAAACGGTCTGGAAGTGTACATTTCAATAACTTACAATGTCAGTAGTGGGGGATTAATAGCAGATCAAGAAGACTGTATCTGCATGCGAAATGGTTCAATTTTTAAAGAGTTTTTTTTAATGACAATGGACAAAAAATTCAAAGGGTTACAGTAAGTGTTGAGGAGTGACTTGGTAAAAGGAGCACAGAGGTGAGAAAGAATTAAGTAGAGTTATATAGAACCAGGTATAATATCTGTACACATGACTCCATGAAGGGGACACTTAAAGAAATCATAAGGACTAAGGAGAGATCAGGATTAGGGGGGCTTGTAGGAAGAGTTGAAAAAAAACAAAAGCATGCAATGGGCAGAAATTGTGGAAGAAAAGGCCTCACAGGTGGTAAACTGATCCATCTCTCCCTGGTAGTTCAATTGTATGAATAACAGAGAGGCCGGCTAAGTGGGAAAGTACTTGGAAACTCTGTTCATACAGACAACAGAAAGTGCCACCAGAGTGAAAAAAGGAAACCTAGTAAGGCAGCTCAGCCCCTTCCCCTTGGTGTTTTATGCCAGCTATCTTTCTTACTGTGCCTCTGTTCATCTACACTGATACGTGTTAGGTCCAAAGGCAGTGACAAACATTATTACATGTATTGATGAATCCTGCCAATTCCACAAAGCACAGCCATTTTATTAGTGTTCTCAATACCTTCTTTTTGACTCTCGTCTCGTTTGAAGAAACACTTTCAGAGGAAAGAAGTTCTCCCTAAGCCACATGTGTCCTTAAGTAAACAATGAATTGAGTGCTATTTCAAGGTGTTTGGGCTGATTCCTCCACATGGCCCGTAAAACCTAAAAAAGTGTCATGCACCAACAGGCAGTACATCTTCACAGAGTCCTGTTCTTTGCACTCCAAGGTCATATTATTTTCCATTTAATGGTCAGAAAAACAGTGTTACAGTGAGTATCCTTCTTAGGAGTAGGAATAAAGTGTTTTGGACTCGCATGTTCAGATACTGAAAAGGATCAGGGAAGTCCACTTGAGAGCTGGTCATTCGATACAGGTGCTAGAGAGGAAAACGAGCTACCTTCATTTGGCAACTTTTAGACAGTGATACAGCTCTGGCCATGTAAGTGTAAATAACAACAGGTCTAATCATGCATGGTGGCCTAAGGGCTTGGAACTTGCATGCTTACAAAACCAGTGATTACTTGTGCATCTTCTCCTTCGAACCTCATATGTGACTCATCAACTAGTCAAGTGTTAACTTGGGAGAAAACAATTTGTTGGGATTTCATTTTTCTACATCAAGCCATGAACTCTTTGTCATAACCTCAACAATATAATTAATGTTCAGGAGTTACATCCATTTCAGAGAGTCATATCCATCCTTCTTATGGCTATATATATTTATATGGACCAGCCAGCTTCCTTAGATGTTTTCAAGCCCATGAAAAGACCAAAAAAAAAAAAAAAAACAACTGAAAGAAGAGCTTGAAAAATTTTCAACAAATACTAATCTAGAAATGCTGACATGAAAACCAACTAAAGTTTTCAACTCCTTCTTATTTGGAACATTCGCTGTGCCGTGCTTTTCAAAAATGACTTCTCAGAACTGACTTTGCCCATGTTAGCAACTCTTCTGAAATTGCTTTGAAAGTAGACTAATGTGAGAGTTTCTCTTTAGAGATAATTCAAATTCCTTGCATAGAAAGTGGCAGCAGGTCTGGGGATGTTGTAGCTCAGTGACAGTGACCTTGCCTAGCTTGGGGCTGGCCTGCCATGGACTTTCACCCAAAACACTTGCAAGAAAAGAAAATGGAGGGAAGGGAGAGGGAAAGTTGGAAGGGAGGGAGGCAAAGTTGGAGGGATGGAGGGAGGTAGAAAAGAAGGAAGAAGAAAAGGAGAAAAACCAGGAAGGGAGGAAGCAAGCAAGGAAGGAAGGAAATAGGTAGAGCACAAGGGCAGGGAAAGGACTGAGTCACTAAAACAAAAGGCAAGGGACACAAAGACCAATATAGGCCATAAAAGCTGTTGGAACAGTTTAGACAGCTTTAGAATTTGAGTGACATCAAACTGAATGTTATTATGACTGGATGGAATCTTCCTACTAAGCACCGCCTTGGCCCGGCCTAAACCAAATCAAGGGGTGGGTGGCATGGAGAGGAATTCTCTCTGACTGGAGTGGGAAGGACCTAAACCTGTGGAACTTGAGGATGCACTGGGTAGGGAAGGGGACAACACTCCCCTGATGGGCAGTTGAGCACATCAAGGCTCCTGGAAGCCCTTGATCATGGCTCCTACCGCCATACGCAACCCACCTGCCATACGCTCAGCCCCTGAAGGCGATCACAGTGGTCTGCTCCGTTGCCTGGTGCAGGTTGGAGTTCCTGACCAAACACCTAAATGTCCACAGCCTGTGTTGGCCTGCCTGGGCAGGCTGTGGTTGTGGTGGCAAGAGCCAAAGCCGTCTTGGCGCGATGGAGTAGCCAAGGGCTGCCTCTCAGCCATACTAGTGGGTGGTTCTGGAAGAAGTACCCAGGGTTGTGGCAGCATTGTCCGAAGACATGAAGCCAGGCAATCTTTCTTATGGCTTTCCTTGGGAGTTGGTGATGTGTACAGCTCTTGGATTTTTTGCTGTTCTCTCACTTTTCTGGAGAAGTTTTCAGTCGGTTAGTAGCAGGCTTTACATGGGAAGAGAAAAAAAGCTGGCTCTAAATCTTGCTGGACTTATTGAAAAAAAATGTGGACTTCTTGAGAAAGTTAGCCTTGTTGAAAAAGAACATGAAGGCTTAGACTCATCTTTAAAGGACTGCAGGTTTGAGAAGGGTTCAAGGGAAGCACAACAACTGGAGGCAACCTACGAAAAGCTGCATAGGTCCAAATCCAGCCATGGCATTGAAATCCTCTTTCTTGAAGAAGAGCTCAAATCACAGAAGGCTAAACATGGTCAAAAGGATGAAACGATGGCGCATCTATCAAGAAGGATACAGTCCCTCCAAGGTGAAGCTGAATCCCTCAGATCACAAATAGCTGAAGCTAAAACAAACTGGAGACTCTTTCAAGTGAATCAGGAAGAACTGAACCTGGCAATCAAAGAGGTTTTGAATGAAGGATCCCAACCTCCGCAAACGCAGAGACCAACAATACAAGGAGAAGCTGAAGCACAGAGGGAACAAGGAGGTGTCCAATATAAAGCAAAAATCACATTAGAGGACTCTAAAGTCGCTGGAGAACAAGTTCTAAGGGACACAGAAAATCACATGGAGTCTCTGAGTGAATGCTTGCTGAAGATGAAGGATAGGTCTTCTCCAAGTCTGGGAGCCCAAAGGGATGGTGGTCACCTGGAATTGGGAAGCACGAGTGAACCAGAAATTGGTGCTCACTTGGAGGATGAGTCCAAAGGAGCTTTGAGCAACCTGGTTTATGGTGCTAAGCTAAAGGCCTCCTTTGAAATCTTGGCAGCAGGAAGAAATCAAAACTGTACTTTCTCATCTAAAGTGGAGAAAACCACGGAAGACCTTATAGAGCACCTTAAAAGTCTGCAGACTGAACAGGCATCCTTGCAGTCAGAAAATGCACAGCTGCAAAGTGAGAATGAGACCCTACAGAAGAACTTTAAAGTCATGATGGAACGCTATCAAGAAAATATGATGAAACTGCACAGGAAATTAAGAGTGGAGGAATACTCCCGGGTGGAGCAAGAGGAGAAAGTTTCCAAAGTCGAAGAAAAGTTGAGCCATACAATGGAAGAGCTGGAGACCTACAGAAAGAGAGCCCAATATCTTGAAGAAGAATTGCAGAGAACCATTCATTCCTGTCTGGGGAAGATTATTTCCTCTGAGAAAGAAGCACATGCTAGTGAGTTGGCAGCTCAGATTGCTGAAAGAAACCTCAGTTATTTCAAGAAACAAAATGTGCGCAGCAGTCAAAAATTAAGTGAGAAGGAGCTTAGATTTGGACTTGTAGAAAAAAATCCCTATGATGCACTGGATGTTTCCAACTCAGCAATGGGCAGAAAGCCTTCTCCAAATGGGCCCTCACCAATAGGTCAACCTTCATCTGAAAAAAGACCTCCTCATTTTGAAAAGAGTGGTCCACTCACACTCTCACCTTTCACTTCAGTGGGAGGAGGAAGAGGGTCAAGGGACCCTGGAGAATCTTCTGGACCATGCGACCAGCAGTAAAGGAAGAGAATCCAGCTGTCATAAGTTCACTGATTTTCAGAGAGCACCTTCTCAGACTGGGCCCCTCTCTCCTCCAGGGAAACAGGCCAGCAGGCTGATCATCCCTCCACCAGGCCAACCATATTCTTCTGATCCATGTCTTCCTCTACAAGATCGGTTTTACTCTTATGGTGGTAGACCATCGGGACCAGCAGAATACAGAATTCCTAATATGCCTCCTTTGGATAAATGGGATGGGCCAATGTCTTTACAAAGGCAATCCAGTAGAAAGGAGACCATAGTCGATCTCAGGGACTCTGACGTGCCTGATTCCACCCTCCATGCTGAAAACCAAGCAACTGGCTCTGGCTCTGTGTTGGCACCTTTCCCTCCAGTCAGAGGTGCCTTGTTTCCAGTTGACCCAAGGAGTCAGTTCATGAGAAGAGAACCTTTTTTTTCCTCCAACTCTAAAAAAAATCTTGTATGGGAAGCTCGAGATCATTTTCCACCTGGCCTGCCACCCACTCCAGTTCCAATGGGAAATGTCTATGCAGGGAGGGGGTTTTCGTCACAATCTTCCCCCAAGAGCTGGAATTCAGCCCTCTACACCCGCATTCTGAAAGTACAAGTGAGTTCCCTGAAGGGTTCCTTCCACCTGCAAATAAGCCTGTTACTCAACATCCAGAACCAAACAAGAAACCACATGCTGTTGCTCTCTCTTTAAATGTAATTGGACTTATCTCTCATTTTTAGTTTTTAAGTAACTGCTTTTACTTCAGTAATTGACGATACTTTGGCTCCAATAGAAGCTCAATGAAACTATTATTCTTAAGATAGTATTCTGTAAATAAATTGGTTTACGTAAGAATCTTATGAGTAAATTATTCCTATTTTATTTTATTCCAGAGTACAGCATTTAATCTGATGAAGCCACTATTATATAAACAAGAATGGGAGTTCTAGGCACTTGTAATCTAGCTGATGGAAATATATTTTAAACTCCCAACAAAGAAGTGTATTTAGTATGAGTGTAGCAAAGGTCAAGTGACTTTAGGCTTAATGAAAAATTGTCACTGATTTACAGACTGGTTGGGCATATCAGCATGTTTTTCCATATCAGAATAACTAGAGCATGGGAGGACCAAAGGAGAGAACACAACGAAACATGTCATGGAAACAGGGGATCTCAACTACAAAGAAAAATGAGGACCTCTTTTTTATATTGGTTGCATAAAATATTACATAGCTCTTGAGATATCACATTTCCTACATTAGATTCAAGTGAGTTATGAACTCCCATTTTTACCCCATATACACATTGCACAATAACATTGTTTACACATCCACATTTTTACAACACGCCATATTAGTAACTGTTGTATTCTGCTACCTTTTCTATCCTCTACTATCCCCCCCTCTCCTGCCCTCACATCTTCTCTCTCTATACCATCTGCTGTAATTTAAAGTTTGGGAATTGGAAACCACACTTTAAACTCACTCTGCTACCCTTTTTCCCTTCTGTCAAATTACTCATCATCTTCTTCTATTTCTCCTCCTCCTCCTCCTCCTCTTCCTCCTCCTCCTTATACCTTTCATTCATTCATCATACACTCATGCATTGGTTCATTCATTCCTTTCACATATGGTGTTGGGGATCCAACTCAGGACCTTTGAAAGTGCAAAGCCAGCACTCTAGTGCTGAGCCAAAACCCCAGCACCTGTCTTTTTGATTTTATGACTGTTTATATGAAATTCAGAATTGCATTCTGCTATGGTTCACTGATATGTGGATTGACCTAGTCCTTGATTTCTGAGAGACTTTTGGAAAATATGTATGAATTATTAGGAGATTGAAATGAAGAAACAAAGAGGAAATTCCCCAATTTCTTATTCTTCAATTCCACACTCTGACTCTGCCTACCTGCTATAAAAACTTTTAAACGCTTACTCCCCATTTCTATATCATTGCCAACAAGTGAACATTCACTGCCCTACAACAAACCAGAGAACTCACATTCAACAATGTTTCCCCATTAGAGACCAAGAAACAACACTTATTAAAAAGTACCCTAGTTATGAATTAGTAGTTAAAGCTTTATTTGAGTGTTAAATGTGCTCTCATTATGTGTTTGTGTGTTTGTTGATGTGTGTATGTGTGTGTGGGTGTGTGTGCTTCTGTGTCAAACATGCACTGAGGTGTAAAATTAATGCAGGATTGCAACGGCCTTCTTAAAAATAAGAAGCAGCTTTATCACATTTGAAGCCCAGGGAAGAATCTGCCTGATACTTGACCTACAATTAATTGAAATGTGAAAAATTCAAGCCTAGAAAAACAAAGCCAACATACACAATAAATCTAATCAGTGTGTCTCACCTGTTTTCAAATCAGTTCTTTAAATAAACCTAAATTGCCAGCATAAAACATCAGTTGCTCTAAAGGAGTGGATGGATGTCCCCTGCCCTGGGCTGTGTAAAATACACGGAGGATCCCGCACCGATTGTTATCTAGAATGACTTCGGCCTGAACTACTATTAGTGAATAGTTGCTGATATACTGCGGTTCTAATACCAATAAACTGGAACAAAGTTAATTTCAGGCTGCAAAGGAATAAATTGATTTTACTAACTGGTTTTTGGAAAACACTGTCATGAAAAATTATCAATATGTTCATAAAGGCATCTACATGTCTCTCCACAGGGGTTTTACTTCATGGGGGAGGGGGTGAGGTCTGGATATAACTTAACTGTCCATTAGTAGGTAGGACAATGTAATGGGAATCACAGTGCACATACCGGTTTGAACTCAATCTAGGTAACATGGATTCATCTCTGTGTAAGAGACTGCTTCTGAGAAACACAATGTAGAGCTCCAAAAGCAGAACGATACTTTCAGAATACCATGTTATATTTGTAAATTGATAGACAGATAGATATACAGAAATCAAAAATCTGAAAACGGTCTGGAAGTGTACATTTCAATAACTTACAATGTCAGTAGTGGGGGATTAATAGCAGATCAAAAAGACTGTATCTGCATGCGAAATGGTTCAATTTTTAAAGAGTTTTTTTTAATGACAATGGACAAAAAATTCAAAGGGTTACAGTAAGTGTTGAGGAGTGACTTGGTAAAAGGAGCACAGAGGTGAGAAAGAATTAAGTAGAGTTATATAGAACCAGGTATAATATCTGTACACATGACTCCATGAAGGGGACACTTAAAGAAATCATAAGGACTAAGGAGAGATCAGGATTAGGGGGGCCTGTAGGAAGAGTTGAAAAAAAACAAAAGCATGCAATGGGCAGAAATTGTGGAAGAAAAGGCCTCACAGGTGGTAAACTGATCCATCTCTCCCTGGTAGTTCAATTGTATGAATAACAGAGAGGCCGGCTAAGTGGGAAAGTACTTGGAAACTCTGTTCATACAGACAACAGAAAGTGCCACCAGAGTGAAAAAAGGAAACCTAGTAAGGCAGCTCAGCCCCTTCCCCTTGGTGTTTTATGCCAGCTATCTTTCTTACTGTGCCTCTGTTCATCTACACTGATACGTGTTAGGTCCAAAGGCAGTGACAAACATTATTACATGTATTGATGAATCCTGCCAATTCCACAAAGCACAGCCATTTTACTTAGTGTTCTCAATACCTTCTTTTTGACTCTCGTCTCGTTTGAAGAAACACTTTCAGAGGAAAGAAGTTCTCCCTAAGCCACATGTGTCCTTAAGTAAACAATGAATTGAGTGCTATTTCAAGGTGTTTGGGCTGATTCCTCCACATGGCCCGTAAAACCTAAAAAAGTGTCATGCACCAACAGGCAGTACATCTTCACAGAGTCCTGTTCTTTGCACTCCAAGGTCATATTATTTTCCATTTAATGGTCAGAAAAACAGTGTTACAGTGAGTATCCTTCTTAGGAGTAGGAATAAAGTGTTTTGGACTCGCATGTTCAGATACTGAAAAGGCTCAGGGAAGTCCACTTGAGAGCTGGTCATTCGATACAGGTGCTAGAGAGGAAAACGAGCTACCTTCATTTGGCAACTTTTAGACAGTGATACAGCTCTGGCCATGTAAGTGTAAATAACAACAGGTCTAATCATGCATGGTGGCCTAAGGGCTTGGAACTTGCATGCTTACAAAACCAGTGATTACTTGTGCATCTTCTCCTTCGAACCTCATATGTGACTCATCAACTAGTCAAGTGTTAACTTGGGAGAAAACAATTTGTTGGGATTTCATTTTTCTACATCAAGCCATGAACTCTTTGTCATAACCTCAACAATATAATTAATGTTCAGGAGTTACATCCATTTCAGAGAGTCATATCCATCCTTCTTATGGCTATATATATTTATATGGACCAGCCAGCTTCCTTAGATGTTTTCAAGCCCATGAAAAGACCAAAAAAAAAAAAAAAAACAACTGAAAGAAGAGCTTGAAAAATTTTCAACAAATACTAATCTAGAAATGCTGACATGAAAACCAACTAAAGTTTTCAACTCCTTCTTATTTGGAACATTCGCTGTGCCGTGCTTTTCAAAAATGACTTCTCAGAACTGACTTTGCCCATGTTAGCAACTCTTCTGAAATTGCTTTGAAAGTAGACTAATGTGAGAGTTTCTCTTTAGAGATAATTCAAATTCCTTGCATAGAAAGTGGCAGCAGGTCTGGGGATGTTGTAGCTCAGTGACAGTGACCTTGCCTAGCTTGGGGCTGGCCTGCCATGGACTTTCACCCAAAACACTTGCAAGAAAAGAAAATGGAGGGAAGGGAGAGGGAAAGTTGGAAGGGAGGGAGGCAAAGTTGGAGGGATGGAGGGAGGTAGAAAAGAAGGAAGAAGAAAAGGAGAAAAACCAGGAAGGGAGGAAGCAAGCAAGGAAGGAAGGAAATAGGTAGAGCACAAGGGCAGGGAAAGGACTGAGTCACTAAAACAAAAGGCAAGGGACACAAAGACCAATATAGGCCATAAAAGCTGTTGGAACAGTTTAGACAGCTTTAGAATTTGAGTGACATCAAACTGAATGTTATTATGACTGGATGGAATCTTCCTACTAAGCACCGCCTTGGCCCGGCCTAAACCAAATCAAGGGGTGGGTGGCATGGAGAGGAATTCTCTCTGACTGGAGTGGGAAGGACCTAAACCTGTGGAACTTGAGGATGCACTGGGTAGGGAAGGGGACAACACTCCCCTGATGGGCAGTTGAGCACATCAAGGCTCCTGGAAGCCCTTGATCATGGCTCCTACCGCCATACGCAACCCACCTGCCATACGCTCAGCCCCTGAAGGCGATCACAGTGGTCTGCTCCGTTGCCTGGTGCAGGTTGGAGTTCCTGACCAAACACCTAAATGTCCACAGCCTGTGTTGGCCTGCCTGGGCAGGCTGTGGTTGTGGTGGCAAGAGCCAAAGCCGTCTTGGCGCGATGGAGTAGCCAAGGGCTGCCTCTCAGCCATACTAGTGGGTGGTTCTGGAAGAAGTACCCAGGGTTGTGGCAGCATTGTCCGAAGACATGAAGCCAGGCAATCTTTCTTATGGCTTTCCTTGGGAGTTGGTGATGTGTACAGCTCTTGGATTTTTTGCTGTTCTCTCACTTTTCTGGAGAAGTTTTCAGTCGGTTAGTAGCAGGCTTTACATGGGAAGAGAAAAAAAGCTGGCTCTAAATCTTGCTGGACTTATTGAAAAAAAATGTGGACTTCTTGAGAAAGTTAGCCTTGTTGAAAAAGAACATGAAGGCTTAGACTCATCTTTAAAGGACTGCAGGTTTGAGAAGGGTTCAAGGGAAGCACAACAACTGGAGGCAACCTACGAAAAGCTGCATAGGTCCGAATCCAGCCATGGCATTGAAATCCTCTTTCTTGAAGAAGAGCTCAAATCACAGAAGGCTAAACATGGTCAAAAGGATGAAACGATGGCGCATCTATCAAGAAGGATACAGTCCCTCCAAGGTGAAGCTGAATCCCTCAGATCACAAATAGCTGAAGCTAAAACAAACTGGAGACTCTTTCAAGTGAATCAGGAAGAACTGAACCTGGCAATCAAAGAGGTTTTGAATGAAGGATCCCAACCTCCGCAAACGCAGAGACCAACAATACAAGGAGAAGCTGAAGCACAGAGGGAACAAGGAGGTGTCCAATATAAAGCAAAAATCACATTAGAGGACTCTAAAGTCGCTGGAGAACAAGTTCTAAGGGACACAGAAAATCACATGGAGTCTCTGAGTGAATGCTTGCTGAAGATGAAGGATAGGTCTTCTCCAAGTCTGGGAGCCCAAAGGGATGGTGGTCACCTGGAATTGGGAAGCACGAGTGAACCAGAAATTGGTGCTCACTTGGAGGATGAGTCCAAAGGAGCTTTGAGCAACCTGGTTTATGGTGCTAAGCTAAAGGCCTCCTTTGAAATCTTGGCAGCAGGAAGAAATCAAAACTGTACTTTCTCATCTAAAGTGGAGAAAACCACGGAAGACCTTATAGAGCACCTTAAAAGTCTGCAGACTGAACAGGCATCCTTGCAGTCAGAAAATGCACAGCTGCAAAGTGAGAATGAGACCCTACAGAAGAACTTTAAAGTCATGATGGAACGCTATCAAGAAAATATGATGAAACTGCACAGGAAATTAAGAGTGGAGGAATACTCCCGGGTGGAGCAAGAGGAGAAAGTTTCCAAAGTCGAAGAAAAGTTGAGCCATACAATGGAAGAGCTGGAGACCTACAGAAAGAGAGCCCAATATCTTGAAGAAGAATTGCAGAGAACCATTCATTCCTGTCTGGGGAAGATTATTTCCTCTGAGAAAGAAGCACATGCTAGTGAGTTGGCAGCTCAGATTGCTGAAAGAAACCTCAGTTATTTCAAGAAACAAAATGTGCGCAGCAGTCAAAAATTAACTGAGAAGGAGCTTAGATTTGGACTTGTAGAAAAAAATCCCTATGATGCACTGGATGTTTCCAACTCAGCAATGGGCAGAAAGCCTTCTCCAAATGGGCCCTCACCAATAGGTCAACCTTCATCTGAAAAAAGACCTCCTCATTTTGAAAAGAGTGGTCCACTCACACTCTCACCTTTCACTTCAGTGGGAGGAGGAAGAGGGTCAAGGGACCCTGGAGAATCTTCTGGACCATGCGACCAGCAGTAAAGGAAGAGAATCCAGCTGTCATAAGTTCACTGGTTTTCAGAGAGCACCTTCTCAGACTGGGCCCCTCTCTCCTCCAGGGAAACAGGCCAGCAGGCTGATCATCCCTCCACCAGGCCAACCATATTCTTCTGATCCATGTCTTCCTCTACAAGATCGGTTTTACTCTTATGGTGGTAGACCATCGGGACCAGCAGAATACAGAATTCCTAATATGCCTCCTTTGGATAAATGGGATGGGCCAATGTCTTTACAAAGGCAATCCAGTAGAAAGGAGACCATAGTCGATCTCAGGGACTCTGACGTGCCTGATTCCACCCTCCATGCTGAAAACCAAGCAACTGGCTCTGGCTCTGTGTTGGCACCTTTCCCTCCAGTCAGAGGTGCCTTGTTTCCAGTTGACCCAAGGAGTCAGTTCATGAGAAGAGAACCTTTTTTTTCCTCCAACTCTAAAAAAAATCTTGTATGGGAAGCTCGAGATCATTTTCCACCTGGCCTGCCACCCACTCCAGTTCCAATGGGAAATGTCTATGCAGGGAGGGGGTTTTCGTCACAATCTTCCCCCAAGAGCTGGAATTCAGCCCTCTACACCCGCATTCTGAAAGTACAAGTGAGTTCCCTGAAGGGTTCCTTCCACCTGCAAATAAGCCTGTTACTCAACATCCAGAACCAAACAAGAAACCACATGCTGTTGCTCTCTCTTCAAATGTAATTGGACTTATCTCTCATTTTTAGTTTTTAAGTAACTGCTTTTACTTCAGTAATTGACGATACTTTGGCTCCAATAGAAGCTCAATGAAACTATTATTCTTAAGATAGTATTCTGTAAATAAATTGGTTTACGTAAGAATCTTATGAGTAAATTATTCCTATTTTATTTTATTCCAGAGTACAGCATTTAATCTGATGAAGCCACTATTATATAAACAAGAATGGGAGTTCTAGGCACTTGTAATCTAGCTGATGGAAATATATTTTAAACTCCCAACAAAGAAGTGTATTTAGTATGAGTGTAGCAAAGGTCAAGTGACTTTAGGCTTAATGAAAAATTGTCACTGATTTACAGACTGGTTGGGCATATCAGCATGTTTTTCCATATCAGAATAACTAGAGCATGGGAGGACCAAAGGAGAGAACACAACGAAACATGTCATGGAAACAGGGGATCTCAACTACAAAGAAAAATGAGGACCTCTTTTTTATATTGGTTGCATAAAATATTACATAGCTCTTGAGATATCACATTTCCTACATTAGATTCAAGTGAGTTATGAACTCCCATTTTTACCCCATATACACATTGCACAATAACATTGTTTACACATCCACATTTTTACAACACGCCATATTAGTAACTGTTGTATTCTGCTACCTTTTCTATCCTCTACTATCCCCCCCTCTCCTGCCCTCACATCTTCTCTCTCTATACCATCTGCTGTAATTTAAAGTTTGGGAATTGGAAACCACACTTTAAACTCACTCTGCTACCCTTTTTCCCTTCTGTCAAATTACTCATCATCTTCTTCTATTTCTCCTCCTCCTCCTCCTCTTCCTCCTCCTCCTTATACCTTTCATTCATTCATCATACACTCATGCATTGGTTCATTCATTCCTTTCACATATGGTGTTGGGGATCCAACTCAGGACCTTTGAAAGTGCAAAGCCAGCACTCTAGTGCTGAGCCAAAACCCCAGCACCTGTCTTTTTGATTTTATGACTGTTTATATGAAATTCAGAATTGCATTCTGCTATGGTTCACTGATATGTGGATTGACCTAGTCCTTGATTTCTGAGAGACTTTTGGAAAATATGTATGAATTATTAGGAGATTGAAATGAAGAAACAAAGAGGAAATTCCCCAATTTCTTATTCTTCAATTCCACACTCTGACTCTGCCTACCTGCTATAAAAACTTTTAAACGCTTACTCCCCATTTCTATATCATTGCCAACAAGTGAACATTCACTGCCCTACAACAAACCAGAGAACTCACATTCAACAATGTTTCCCCATTAGAGACCAAGAAACAACACTTATTAAAAAGTACCCTAGTTATGAATTAGTAGTTAAAGCTTTATTTGAGTGTTAAATGTGCTCTCATTATGTGTTTGTGTGTTTGTTGATGTGTGTATGTGTGTGCTGGGAGCCATCAGCCAAGTAGACAGAAGCCCATGCGGAGTGGATTTAGGCAGGAGTGGATTTGGGAGAAGTGAATTTGGGCAGAGAACGTGGATTCCCCCAGAACGTGTTTGTAGACGGCCGGTGTGAGTTCGGGAATAAAGAATTGCTGTTTGTGAATCTACAAGCTGTGTGGAGACTCGTGATTTGTGCCCAGACAGAGACTGCGGCATTTGGTGGCTCGTACGCGGAACATCTGAAGACAAGGTAAGTAAAATTGTTCACCCCTGAGGAAGAGCGAAAGAATGGGTGACCATTTCAAAAAACAATTCGTTCTTGTTTTGATTTATTTTGTTTTTATTTCAAGTTGCCTGTTCCTAGAACTTTCTCAGGCAAACTGGGGAAAATGGTTGACTCAAGGTTTTAAGTTATTCGCCTCTGAGGAAGAGAAATTGTTAGAGAAAGGAGGCACCCCAGTAAGACCAAGAACAGTTAGGGCATATGTTGATACAATACAAAAATGCAGCCCATGGCTTTTTAACGAGAAGTTATTAAATATATCAATGGGACCATCATGGTATCCTGTAGAAGGATTTTTCTTCAAGAAATAGATGGCTAATTCTGTTTACTACATTTGTCTAAGATCTTGGTTTTTACAGACATCTGATTAATTTACAAAACTAGAGTGTTAAAATATCAACCACTAAATATGAAATCAAGTACTCTTTACTTATTAAGTTCCATAAGGTAATATATTTAATCATTATGTGTGTTTTCATAAATTGGTGAATGGAAAAATGTTTAATATTGTTTTGGTCTGTGTCTTTGCTAAAACAAGGTTACTAAGTGTTAAGATTCTATCAGGTGTAATTTATATACAAAGAGTATAAGAAGTTTCAACTGGGTTTCAATTACAGTATTATAGTATCATAAAAAACATGAAAGACTTTCATCTTCTTAAAGTGGAGTAATTTGTCTAAATCAGAAATTTTATAAGGGTTATTTCAGAATGTAAATTTATAAAAAGGGTTAATGGTTAAAAAAGAGATATTAAAAGATTGAAGATGTGAAAATATATTTTAATATAAAAGGTTAATAGAAAAATAAATGTTTCTAGATGAGATAATCTCTGTGTGGTAAAGTAAAAAGTTGTAAAATGCCATTTAAAAAGATTTTGAGGAAACTAGACTTACCTTAAAAGCGTGAGAAAGGAAGTAAGAAGAAAAAGATATTTGTACATGTCAGATTGAGACAAAGCTTCTTAATGGAGTAAAAAAGGCCTTTGGTTGAAGGGCAGCCATGTAAACTAACATTAAGTGATTTAAACAGAATCTAAGCCTCGTTTAAAAGAGTGAAGCTGTAGGTGGTAAAAAAGTACATTTAAAAGTACAGTATAGATAATAATTGTAAGACTTTAAAAGGTTAATTTGAAGGTGGTTAAGATGCCTTCATGACAGAGAAAAAAAAAACCCAGGATAATGGGAAGATAATAGGAAAAGGATATTTAGATAAAGAAGATTAAAAATTTTAAGTGGAAAACTTTAAAGACAGAAGTATAGAAAGTTAAAAAGAAAAAAGTTAGAAAAGATGTAGGAAGACAAGAATTAGAAAATGGTTAAAAATGTCAAGTAAAGGTATTTCAGATAAAAAATACAAAAAGCTAAGACAACTATTAGATACAGACATTCAAGATATAATTAAAACGTGCTTATTAAAGCAAAAAGAGGGAATTGGAAAGGGGTATATATCCCCCCAAAGATAAACTTAAAATAACCCTTTTTACTCTAAACTTTTTAAATTTGGATTCATCAGGACTTAGTGCTGCAGAAAGACATATGTATCCAAAAAATGTACATAAGCCTAAAGTTCTTTGGAAAGATATTCTAACAGGACAATGGAAAGGTTCTGACCCAGTGATTGTCTGGAGTCGGGGTTCTGTTTGTGTTTTTCCACAGGAAGAACAGCAGCCGATTTGGATTCCAGAGAGATTAACTAAAACAATTTCTACAGATCAAAAACAAGATGATTTGACTCAAATCCATAACAGCTGATATCCAGAGCTCCAGCTTGGCTATTCTTACATCTGCGACAGTGATTAACCAGGGTGCTTTTTTCAATATCTATTTTATTATTGCATTTTTCCACATCATAAGGTTCTATTTTTATTCTTGAGCTCATACAAACCTAGGTTAATGTTTTTCTGATCAGTTTTATTTTTTGACTGGAGTTTTTAAACATTGCAATGGAGATTTCACCTAGGTAAAGCTACAAGGCCTTTATTATTGTCTTATGTGTTGTACATTTGTGTGCACATTTGTGTTTTGTGTTGTATGTCTGTGTGTGCATATGTCCATATATCATATATGAGGAGCGCTCATGAAAAAATGGATCCGAATTATTTTTTTTCTATTCACGTGATTTAAATGGCTTAATTTAAATTAGGTAAACAGCTGTTAAAGATTGTTTTTAAAGGTGCTTAACATATCTGCTTGTTTACTAATTTAAATCAGGTAAACAGCTGTTAAGGATTGTTTTTTAAGTAGGTTAACAGATCTGTTTGTTTACTTTCACCTTTCCTTTTCATTATATTTAATAATTCTTTTCAGGTTAATGTCTTTTTAGCATCATTGCCAGAATTCCTATCTTCATCCCAATGAATATAACTCAACAAGTATGCTCAATCAAGGAGTCAACTTACTTTGGGAGGAAACGAACTTTGGGAGGAGACGGACAGATTGATAGATTCCTCCCCTTTGAACTGCTTACAGAACTTGCCTGGACTATGTAACTACGTTTAGTGCAGCAAATTGTGGTAATGCTGGCATATCTTTGCTGATGGTGTCACCAGTGATCTTTGCTGATGGTGTCACCAATGATGCAATTTTTCCAAAGGAACTGTCAATTGGCTTGGTGTCGTGGCATTTCTGTATCCTCCTCCCTTCTGCTAGTGATGGTCTAAATTTGGGGGCCAATGGCTATATGCTGGACCGGCAGTCAGTGACGGGTATGATCCAATTGCAATGGTATCAACCTAAGACAGGAGGCTGACGCCTAAAGGTCAGTTACCTAAAGGTCAGTTTTCCGATGACGGGTAAGAGCCATATGTTGAATTGGACAACCTACCAGGCGCGGTCCTTAAGCCACATTAACCTCACTCCCCCACTGGCACCAAGGCCAAATTTGGGGGCCAACAGAGGTGAGGCAAAGAACCTCACCCCCCCACTGGTGCATAGACCTATCCACAAGTATGGCTGTATGCTGGACCGGTAGTCAGTGACGGGTATGATCCAGTTGCAATGGTATCAACCTAAGACAGGAGGCTGACGCCTAAAGGTCAGTTACCTAAAGGTCAGTTTTCCAATGACGGGTAAGAGCCATATGTTGAACTGGACAACCTACCAGGCACTGTCCTTAAGCCACATTACTTGTTGTTTAATTAATCAGAAGGGGGGAGATGCTGGGAGCCATCAGCCAAGTAGGTATGACAAATTCCTTGCCAGCTTACTCCCATGCTGTCTAGTGGAAGGACTTCTGAAAGGTGACCTTGCTCAAGGACCAGGGCAGGATCCGTGTTTAGGGTGTTCCCCCTTTAGAATAGGGCAGTTTAGCATAATAGGAGAGTAGGGTGTTTCCCCTTTAGAATAGGGCAGTTTAGCATAATAGGAGATTAGGGTGTTCCTCTTTTGGAATAGGGCGTATCCTGCTGCTGAGTTCCTCTTGAGTGCTTAGGGTCAAACAGTATATTTTGGGAGACAGAAGCCCATGCGGAGTGGATTTGGGAGAGAGTGGATTAGGGCAGAGTGGAGATTTGGGAAGAGACCGTGGATTCCCCCAGAGCGTGTTTGTAGACGGCCGGTGTGAGTTCGGGAATAAAGAATTGCTGTTTGAATCTACAAGCTGTGTGGAGACTCGTGATTTGTGCCCAGCCGAGAGACTGCGGCATGTGTGTGTGGGTGTGTGTGCTTCTGTGTCAAACATGCACTGAGGTGTAAAATAAATGCAGGATTGCAACGGCCTTCTTAAAAATAAGAAGCAGCTTTATCACATTTGAAGCCCAGGGAAGAATCTGCCTGATACTTGACCTACAATTAATTGAAATGTGAAAAATTCAAGCCTAGAAAAACAAAGCCAACATACACAATAAATCTAATCAGTGTGTCTCACCTGTTTTCAAATCAGTTCTTTAAATAAACCTAAATTGCCAGCATAAAACATCAGTTGCTCTAAAGGAGTGGATGGATGTCCCCTGCCCTGGGCTGTGTAAAATACACGGAGGATCCCGCACCGATTGTTATCTAGAATGACTTCGGCCTGAACTACTATTAGTGAATAGTTGCTGATATACTGCGGTTCTAATACCAATAAACTGGAACAAAGTTAATTTCAGGCTGCAAAGGAATAAATTGATTTTACTAACTGGTTTTTGGAAAACACTGTCATGAAAAATTATCAATATGTTCATAAAGGCATCTACATGTCTCTCCACAGGGGTTTTACTTCATGGGGGAGGGGGTGAGGTCTGGATATAACTTAACTGTCCATTAGTAGGTAGGACAATGTAATGGGAATCACAGTGCACATACCGGTTTGAACTCAATCTAGGTAACATGGATTCATCTCTGTGTAAGAGACTGCTTCTGAGAAACACAATGTAGAGCTCCAAAAGCAGAACGATACTTTCAGAATACCATGTTATATTTGTAAATTGATAGACAGATAGATATACAGAAATCAAAAATCTGAAAACGGTCTGGAAGTGTACATTTCAATAACTTACAATGTCAGTAGTGGGGGATTAATAGCAGATCAAAAAGACTGTATCTGCATGCGAAATGGTTCAATTTTTAAAGAGTTTTTTTTAATGACAATGGACAAAAAATTCAAAGGGTTACAGTAAGTGTTGAGGAGTGACTTGGTAAAAGGAGCACAGAGGTGAGAAAGAATTAAGTAGAGTTATATAGAACCAGGTATAATATCTGTACACATGACTCCATGAAGGGGACACTTAAAGAAATCATAAGGACTAAGGAGAGATCAGGATTAGGGGGGCCTGTAGGAAGAGTTGAAAAAAAACAAAAGCATGCAATGGGCAGAAATTGTGGAAGAAAAGGCCTCACAGGTGGTAAACTGATCCATCTCTCCCTGGTAGTTCAATTGTATGAATAACAGAGAGGCCGGCTAAGTGGGAAAGTACTTGGAAACTCTGTTCATACAGACAACAGAAAGTGCCACCAGAGTGAAAAAAGGAAACCTAGTAAGGCAGCTCAGCCCCTTCCCCTTGGTGTTTTATGCCAGCTATCTTTCTTACTGTGCCTCTGTTCATCTACACTGATACGTGTTAGGTCCAAAGGCAGTGACAAACATTATTACATGTATTGATGAATCCTGCCAATTCCACAAAGCACAGCCATTTTACTTAGTGTTCTCAATACCTTCTTTTTGACTCTCGTCTCGTTTGAAGAAACACTTTCAGAGGAAAGAAGTTCTCCCTAAGCCACATGTGTCCTTAAGTAAACAATGAATTGAGTGCTATTTCAAGGTGTTTGGGCTGATTCCTCCACATGGCCCGTAAAACCTAAAAAAGTGTCATGCACCAACAGGCAGTACATCTTCACAGAGTCCTGTTCTTTGCACTCCAAGGTCATATTATTTTCCATTTAATGGTCAGAAAAACAGTGTTACAGTGAGTATCCTTCTTAGGAGTAGGAATAAAGTGTTTTGGACTCGCATGTTCAGATACTGAAAAGGCTCAGGGAAGTCCACTTGAGAGCTGGTCATTCGATACAGGTGCTAGAGAGGAAAACGAGCTACCTTCATTTGGCAACTTTTAGACAGTGATACAGCTCTGGCCATGTAAGTGTAAATAACAACAGGTCTAATCATGCATGGTGGCCTATGGGCTTGGAACTTGCATGCTTACAAAACCAGTGATTACTTGTGCATCTTCTCCTTCGAACCTCATATGTGACTCATCAACTAGTCAAGTGTTAACTTGGGAGAAAACAATTTGTTGGGATTTCATTTTTCTACATCAAGCCATGAACTCTTTGTCTTAACATCAACAATATAATTAATGTTCAGGAGTTACATCCATTTCAGAGAGTCATATCCATACTTCTTATGGCTATATATTTATATGGACCAGCCAGCTTCCTTAGATGTTTTCAAGCCCATGAAAAGACCAAAAAAAAAAAAAAAAAAAAACAACTGAAAAAGAGCTTGAAAAATTTTCAACAAATACTAATCTAGAAATGCTGACATGAAAACCAACTAAAGTTTTCAACTCCTTCTTATTTGGAACATTAGCTGTGCCGTGCTTTTCAAACATGACTTCTCAGAACTGACTTGTGCCCATGTTAGCAACTCTTCTGAAATTGCTTTGAAAGTAGACTAATGTGAGAGTTTCTCTTTAGAGATAATTCAAATTCCTTGCATAGAAAGTGGCAGCAGGTCTGGGGATGTTGTAGCTCAGTGACAGTGACCTTGCCTAGCTTGGGGCTGGCCTGCCATGGACTTTCACCCAAAACACTTGCAAGAAAAGAAAATGGAGGGAAGGGAGAGGGAAAGTTGGAAGGGAGGGAGGCAAAGTTGGAGGGATGGAGGGAGGTAGAAAAGAAGGAAGAAGAAAAGGAGAAAAACCAGGAAGGGAGCAAGCAAGAAAGGAAGGAAGGAAATAGGTAGAGCACAGGGGCAGGGAAAGGACTGAGTCACTAAAACAAAAGGCAAGGGACACAAAGACCAATATAGGCCATAAAAGCTGTAGGAACAGTTTAGACAGCTTTAGAATTTGAGTGACATCAAACTGAATGTTATTATGACTGGATGGAATCTTCCTACTAAGCACCGCCTTGGCCCGGCCTAAACCAAATCAAGGGGTGGGTGGCATGGAGAGGAATTCTCTCTGACTGGAGTGGGAAGGACCTAAACCTGTGGAACTTGAGGATGCACTGGGTAGGGAAGGGGACAACACTCCCCTGATGGGCAGTTGAGCACATCATGGCTCCTGAAAGCCCTTGATCATGGCTCCTACCGCCATACGCAACCCACCTGCCATACGCTCAGCCCCTGAAGGCGATCACAGTGGTCTGCTCCGTTGCCTGGTGCAGGTTGGAGTTCCTGACCAAACACCTAAATGTCCACAGCCTGTGTTGGCCTGCCTGGGCAGGCTGTGGTTGTGGTGGCAAGAGCCAAAGCCGTCTTGGCGCGATGGAGTAGCCAATGGCTGCCTCTCAGCCATACTAGTGGGTGGTTCTGGAAGAAGTACCCAGGGTTGTGGCAGCATTGTCCGAAGACATGAAGCCAGGCAATCTTTCTTATGGCTTTCCTTGGGAGTTGGTGATGTGTACAGCTCTTGGATTTTTTGCTGTTCTCTCACTTTTCTGGAGAAGTTTTCAGTCGGTTAGTAGCAGGCTTTACATGGGAAGAGAAAAAAAGCTGGCTCTAAATCTTGCTGGACTTATTGAAAAAAAATGTGGACTTCTTGAGAAAGTTAGCCTTGTTGAAAAAGAACATGAAGGCTTAGACTCATCTTTAATTGACTGCAGGTTTGAGAAGGGTTCAAGGGAAGCACAACAACTGGAGGCAACCTACGAAAAGCTGCATAGGTCCGAATCCAGCCATGGCATTGAAATCCTCTTTCTTGAAGAAGAGCTCAAATCACAGAAGGCTAAACATGGTCAAAAGGATGAAACGATGGCGCATCTATCAAGAAGGATACAGTCCCTCCAAGGTGAAGCTGAATCCCTCAGATCACAAATAGCTGAAGCTAAAACAAACTGGAGACTCTTTCAAGTGAATCAGGAAGAACTGAACCTGGCAATCAAAGAGGTTTTGAATGAAGGATCCCAACCTCCGCAAACGCAGAGACCAACAATACAAGGAGAAGCTGAAGCACAGAGGGAACAAGGAGGTGTCCAATATAAAGCAAAAATCACATTAGAGGACTCTAAAGTCGCTGGAGAACAAGTTCTAAGGGACACAGAAAATCACATGGAGTCTCTGAGTGAATGCTTGCTGAAGATGAAGGATAGGTCTTCTCCAAGTCTGGGAGCCCAAAGGGATGGTGGTCACCTGGAATTGGGAAGCACGAGTGAACCAGAAATTGGTGCTCACTTGGAGGATGAGTCCAAAGGAGCTTTGAGCAACCTGGTTTATGGTGCTAAGCTAAAGGCCTCCTTTGAAATCTTGGCAGCAGGAAGAAATCAAAACTGTACTTTCTCATCTAAAGTGGAGAAAACCACGGAAGACCTTATAGAGCACCTTAAAAGTCTGCAGACTGAACAGGCATCCTTGCAGTCAGAAAATGCACAGCTGCAAAGTGAGAATGAGACCCTACAGAAGAACTTTAAAGTCATGATGGAACGCTATCAAGAAAATATGATGAAACTGCACAGGAAATTAAGAGTGGAGGAATACTCCCGGGTGGAGCAAGAGGAGAAAGTTTCCAAAGTCGAAGAAAAGTTGAGCCATACAATGGAAGAGCTGGAGACCTACAGAAAGAGAGCCCAATATCTTGAAGAAGAATTGCAGAGAACCATTCATTCCTGTCTGGGGAAGATTATTTCCTCTGAGAAAGAAGCACATGCTAGTGAGTTGGCAGCTCAGATTGCTGAAAGAAACCTCAGTTATTTCAAGAAACAAAATGTGCGCAGCAGTCAAAAATTAACTGAGAAGGAGCTTAGATTTGGACTTGTAGAAAAAAATCCCTATGATGCACTGGATGTTTCCAACTCAGCAATGGGCAGAAAGCCTTCTCCAAATGGGCCCTCACCAATAGGTCAACCTTCATCTGAAAAAAGACCTCCTCATTTTGAAAAGAGTGGTCCACTCACACTCTCACCTTTCACTTCAGTGGGAGGAGGAAGAGGGTCAAGGGACCCTGGAGAATCTTCTAGACCATGCGACCAGCAGTAAAGGAAGAGAATCCAGCTGTCATAAGTTCACTGATTTTCAGAGAGCACCTTCTCAGACTGGGCCCCTCTCTCCTCCAGGGAAACAGGCCAGCAGGCTGATCATCCCTCCACCAGGCCAACCATATTCTTCTGATCCATGTCTTCCTCTACAAGATCGGTTTTACTCTTATGGTGGTAGACCATCGGGACCAGCAGAATACAGAATTCCTAATATGCCTCCTTTGGATAAATGGGATGGGCCAATGTCTTTACAAAGGCAATCCAGTAGAAAGGAGACCATAGTCGATCTCAGGGACTCTGACGTGCCTGATTCCACCCTCCATGCTGAAAACCAAGCAACTGGCTCTGGCTCTGTGTTGGCACCTTTCCCTCCAGTCAGAGGTGCCTTGTTTCCAGTTGACCCAAGGAGTCAGTTCATGAGAAGAGAACCTTTTTTTTCCTCCAACTCTAAAAAAAATCTTGTATGGGAAGCTCGAGATCATTTTCCACCTGGCCTGCCACCCACTCCAGTTCCAATGGGAAATGTCTATGCAGGGAGGGGGTTTTCGTCACAATCTTCCCCCAAGAGCTGGAATTCAGCCCTCTACACCCGCATTCTGAAAGTACAAGTGAGTTCCCTGAAGGGTTCCTTCCACCTGCAAATAAGCCTGTTACTCAACATCCAGAACCAAACAAGAAACCACATGCTGTTGCTCTCTCTTCAAATGTAATTGGACTTATCTCTCATTTTTAGTTTTTAAGTAACTGCTTTTACTTCAGTAATTGACGATACTTTGGCTCCAATAGAAGCTCAATGAAACTATTATTCTTAAGATAGTATTTTGTAAATAAATTGGTTTACGTAAGAATCTTATGAGTAAATTATTCCTATTTTATTTTATTCCAGAGTACAGCATTTAATCTGATGAAGCCACTATTATATAAACAAGAATGGGAGTTCTAGGCACTTGTAATCTAGCTGATGGAAATATATTTTAAACTCCCAACAAAGAAGTGTATTTAGTATGAGTGTAGCAAAGGTCAAGTGACTTTAGGCTTAATGAAAAATTGTCACTGATTTACAGACTGGTTGGGCATATCAGCATGTTTTTCCATATCAGAATAACTAGAGCATGGGAGGACCAAAGGAGAGAACACAACGAAACATGTCATGGAAACAGGGGATCTCAACTACAAAGAAAAATGAGGACCTCTTTTTTATATTGGTTGCATAAAATATTACATAGCTCTTGAGATATCACATTTCCTACATTAGATTCAAGTGAGTTATGAACTCCCATTTTTACCCCATATACACATTGCACAATAACATTGTTTACACATCCACATTTTTACAACACGCCATATTAGTAACTGTTGTATTCTGCTACCTTTTCTATCCTCTACTATCCCCCCCTCTCCTGCCCTCACATCTTCTCTCTCTATACCATCTGCTGTAATTTAAAGTTTGGGAATTGGAAACCACACTTTAAACTCACTCTGCTACCCTTTTTCCCTTCTGTCAAATTACTCATCATCTTCTTCTATTTCTCCTCCTCCTCCTCCTCCTCTTCCTCCTCCTCCTTATACCTTTCATTCATTCATCATACACTCATGCATTGGTTCATTCATTCCTTTCACATATGGTGTTGGGGATCCAACTCAGGACCTTTGAAAGTGCAAAGCCAGCACTCTAGTGCTGAGCCAAAACCCCAGCACCTGTCTTTTTGATTTTATGACTGTTTATATGAAATTCAGAATTGCATTCTGCTATGGTTCACTGATATGTGGATTGACCTAGTCCTTGATTTCTGAGAGACTTTTGGAAAATATGTATGAATTATTAGGAGATTGAAATGAAGAAACAAAGAGGAAATTCCCCAATTTCTTATTCTTCAATTCCACACTCTGACTCTGCCTACCTGCTATAAAAACTTTTAAACGCTTACTCCCCATTTCTATATCATTGCCAACAAGTGAACATTCACTGCCCTACAACAAACCAGAGAACTCACATTCAACAATGTTTCCCCATTAGAGACCAAGAAACAACACTTATTAAAAAGTACCCTAGTTATGAATTAGTAGTTAAAGCTTTATTTGAGTGTTAAATGTGCTCTCATTATGTGTTTGTGTGTTTGTTGATGTGTGTATGTGTGTGTGGGTGTGTGTGCTTCTGTGTCAAACATGCACTGAGGTGTAAAATAAATGCAGGATTGCAACGGCCTTCTTAAAAATAAGAAGCAGCTTTATCACATTTGAAGCCCAGGGAAGAATCTGCCTGATACTTGACCTACAATTAATTGAAATGTGAAAAATTCAAGCCTAGAAAAACAAAGCCAACATACACAATAAATCTAATCAGTGTGTCTCACCTGTTTTCAAATCAGTTCTTTAAATAAACCTAAATTGCCAGCATAAAACATCAGTTGCTCTAAAGGAGTGGATGGATGTCCCCTGCCCTGGGCTGTGTAAAATACACGGAGGATCCCGCACCGATTGTTATCTAGAATGACTTCGGCCTGAACTACTATTAGTGAATAGTTGCTGATATACTGCGGTTCTAATACCAATAAACTGGAACAAAGTTAATTTCAGGCTGCAAAGGAATAAATTGATTTTACTAACTGGTTTTTGGAAAACACTGTCATGAAAAATTATCAATATGTTCATAAAGGCATCTACATGTCTCTCCACAGGGGTTTTACTTCATGGGGGAGGGGGTGAGGTCTGGATATAACTTAACTGTCCATTAGTAGGTAGGACAATGTAATGGGAATCACAGTGCACATACCGGTTTGAACTCAATCTAGGTAACATGGATTCATCTCTGTGTAAGAGACTGCTTCTGAGAAACACAATGTAGAGCTCCAAAAGCAGAACGATACTTTCAGAATACCATGTTATATTTGTAAATTGATAGACAGATAGATATACAGAAATCAAAAATCTGAAAACGGTCTGGAAGTGTACATTTCAATAACTTACAATGTCAGTAGTGGGGGATTAATAGCAGATCAAGAAGACTGTATCTGCATGCGAAATGGTTCAATTTTTAAAGAGTTTTTTTTAATGACAATGGACAAAAAATTCAAAGGGTTACAGTAAGTGTTGAGGAGTGACTTGGTAAAAGGAGCACAGAGGTGAGAAAGAATTAAGTAGAGTTATAAAGAACCAGGTATAATATCTGTACACATGACTCCATGAAGGGGACACTTAAAGAAATCATAAGGACTAAGGAGAGATCAGGATTAGGGGGGCTTGTAGGAAGAGTTGAAAAAAAAACAAAAGCATGCAATGGGCAGAAATTGTGGAAGAAAAGGCCTCACAGGTGGTAAACTGATCCATCTCTCCCTGGTAATTCAATTGTATGAATAACAGAGAGGCCGGCTAAGTGGGAAAGTACTTGGAAACTCTGTTCATACAGACAACAGAAAGTGCCACCAGAGTGAAAAAAGGAAACCTAGTAAGGCAGCTCAGCCCCTTCCCCTTGGTGTTTTATGCCAGCTATCTTTCTTACTGTGCCTCTGTTCATCTACACTGATACGTGTTAGGTCCAAAGGCAGTGACAAACATTATTACATGTATTGATGAATCCTGCCAATTCCACAAAGCACAGCCATTTTACTTAGTGTTCTCAATACCTTCTTTTTGACTCTCGTCTCGTTTGAAGAAACACTTTCAGAGGAAAGAAGTTCTCCCTAAGCCACATGTGTCCTTAAGTAAACAATGAATTGAGTGCTATTTCAAGGTGTTTGGGCTGATTCCTCCACATGGCCCGTAAAACCTAAAAAAGTGTCATGCACCAACAGGCAGTACATCTTCACAGAGTCCTGTTCTTTGCACTCCAAGGTCATATTATTTTCCATTTAATGGTCAGAAAAACAGTGTTACAGTGAGTATCCTTCTTAGGAGTAGGAATAAAGTGTTTTGGACTCGCATGTTCAGATACTGAAAAGGCTCAGGGAAGTCCACTTGAGAGCTGGTCATTCGATACAGGTGCTAGAGAGGAAAACGAGCTACCTTCATTTGGCAACTTTTAGACAGTGATACAGCTCTGGCCATGTAAGTGTAAATAACAACAGGTCTAATCATGCATGGTGGCCTATGGGCTTGGAACTTGCATGCTTACAAAACCAGTGATTACTTGTGCATCTTCTCCTTCGAACCTCATATGTGACTCATCAACTTGTCAAGTGTTAACTTGGGAGAAAACAATTTGTTGGGATTTCATTTTTCTACATCAAGCCATGAACTCTTTGTCTTAACATCAACAATATAATTAATGTTCAGGAGTTACATCCATTTCAGAGAGTCATATCCATCCTTCTTATGGCTATATATTTATATGGACCAGCCAGCTTCCTTAGATGTTTTCAAGCCCATGAAAAGACCAAAAAAAAAAAAAAAAACAACTGAAAGAAGAGCTTGAAAAATTTTCAACAAATACTAATCTAGAAATGCTGACATGAAAACCAACTAAAGTTTTCAACTCCTTCTTATTTGGAACATTAGCTGTGCCGTGGTTTTCAAACATGACTTCTCAGAACTGACTTGTGCCCATGTTAGCAACTCTTCTGAAATTGCTTTGAAAGTAGACTAATGTGAGAGTTTCTCTTTAGAGATAATTCAAATTCCTTGCATAGAAAGTGGCAGCAGGTCTGGGGATGTTGTAGCTCAGTGACAGTGACCTTGCCTAGCTTGGGGCTGGCCTGCCATGGACTTTCACCCAAAACACTTGCAAGAAAAGAAAATGGAGGGAAGGGAGAGGGAAAGTTGGAAGGGAGGGAGGCAAAGTTGGAGGGATGGAGGGAGGTAGAAAAGAAGGAAGAAGAAAAGGAGAAAAACCAGGAAGGGAGGAAGCAAGCAAGGAAGGAAGGAAATAGGTAGAGCACAAGGGCAGGGAAAGGACTGAGTCACTAAAACAAAAGGCAAGGGACACAAAGACCAATATAGGCCATAAAAGCTGTTGGAACAGTTTAGACAGCTTTAGAATTTGAGTGACATCAAACTGAATGTTATTATGACTGGATGGAATCTTCCTACTAAGCACCGCCTTGGCCCGGCCTAAACCAAATCAAGGGGTGGGTGGCATGGAGAGGAATTCTCTCTGACTGGAGTGGGAAGGACCTAAACCTGTGGAACTTGAGGATGCACTGGGTAGGGAAGGGGACAACACTCCCCTGATGGGCAGTTGAGCACATCAAGGCTCCTGGAAGCCCTTGATCATGGCTCCTACCGCCATACGCAACCCACCTGCCATACGCTCAGCCCCTGAAGGCGATCACAGTGGTCTGCTCCGTTGCCTGGTGCAGGTTGGAGTTCCTGACCAAACACCTAAATGTCCACAGCCTGTGTTGGCCTGCCTGGGCAGGCTGTGGTTGTGGTGGCAAGAGCCAAAGCCGTCTTGGCGCGATGGAGTAGCCAAGGGCTGCCTCTCAGCCATACTAGTGGGTGGTTCTGGAAGAAGTACCCAGGGTTGTGGCAGCATTGTCCGAAGACATGAAGCCAGGCAATCTTTCTTATGGCTTTCCTTGGGAGTTGGTGATGTGTACAGCTCTTGGATTTTTTGCTGTTCTCTCACTTTTCTGGAGAAGTTTTGGTTAGTAGCAGGCTTTACATGGGAAGAGAAAAAAAGCTGGCTCTAAATCTTGCTGGACTTATTGAAAAAAAATGTGGACTTCTTGAGAAAGTTAGCCTTGTTGAAAAAGAACATGAAGGCTTAGACTCATCTTTAAAGGACTGCAGGTTTGAGAAGGGTTCAAGGGAAGCACAACAACTGGAGGCAACCTACGAAAAGCTGCATAGGTCCGAATCCAGCCATGGCATTGAAATCCTCTTTCTTGAAGAAGAGCTCAAATCACAGAAGGCTAAACATGGTCAAAAGGATGAAACGATGGCGCATCTATCAAGAAGGATACAGTCCCTCCAAGGTGAAGCTGAATCCCTCAGATCACAAATAGCTGAAGCTAAAACAAACTGGAGACTCTTTCAAGTGAATCAGGAAGAACTGAACCTGGCAATCAAAGAGGTTTTGAATGAAGGATCCCAACCTCCGCAAACGCAGAGACCAACAATACAAGGAGAAGCTGAAGCACAGAGGGAACAAGGAGGTGTCCAATATAAAGCAAAAATCACATTAGAGGACTCTAAAGTCGCTGGAGAACAAGTTCTAAGGGACACAGAAAATCACATGGAGTCTCTGAGTGAATGCTTGCTGAAGATGAAGGATAGGTCTTCTCCAAGTCTGGGAGCCCAAAGGGATGGTGGTCACCTGGAATTGGGAAGCACGAGTGAACCAGAAATTGGTGCTCACTTGGAGGATGAGTCCAAAGGAGCTTTGAGCAACCTGGTTTATGGTGCTAAGCTAAAGGCCTCCTTTGAAATCTTGGCAGCAGGAAGAAATCAAAACTGTACTTTCTCATCTAAAGTGGAGAAAACCACGGAAGACCTTATAGAGCACCTTAAAAGTCTGCAGACTGAACAGGCATCCTTGCAGTCAGAAAATGCACAGCTGCAAAGTGAGAATGAGACCCTACAGAAGAACTTTAAAGTCATGATGGAACGCTATCAAGAAAATATGATGAAACTGCACAGGAAATTAAGAGTGGAGGAATACTCCCGGGTGGAGCAAGAGGAGAAAGTTTCCAAAGTCGAAGAAAAGTTGAGCCATACAATGGAAGAGCTGGAGACCTACAGAAAGAGAGCCCAATATCTTGAAGAAGAATTGCAGAGAACCATTCATTCCTGTCTGGGGAAGATTATTTCCTCTGAGAAAGAAGCACATGCTAGTGAGTTGGCAGCTCAGATTGCTGAAAGAAACCTCAGTTATTTCAAGAAACAAAATGTGCGCAGCAGTCAAAAATTAACTGAGAAGGAGCTTAGATTTGGACTTGTAGAAAAAAATCCCTATGATGCACTGGATGTTTCCAACTCAGCAATGGGCAGAAAGCCTTCTCCAAATGGGCCCTCACCAATAGGTCAACCTTCATCTGAAAAAAGACCTCCTCATTTTGAAAAGAGTGGTCCACTCACACTCTCACCTTTCACTTCAGTGGGAGGAGGAAGAGGGTCAAGGGACCCTGGAGAATCTTCTAGACCATGCGACCAGCAGTAAAGGAAGAGAATCCAGCTGTCATAAGTTCACTGATTTTCAGAGAGCACCTTCTCAGACTGGGCCCCTCTCTCCTCCAGGGAAACAGGCCAGCAGGCTGATCATCCCTCCACCAGGCCAACCATATTCTTCTGATCCATGTCTTCCTCTACAAGATCGGTTTTACTCTTATGGTGGTAGACCATCGGGACCAGCAGAATACAGAATTCCTAATATGCCTCCTTTGGATAAATGGGATGGGCCAATGTCTTTACAAAGGCAATCCAGTAGAAAGGAGACCATAGTCGATCTCAGGGACTCTGACGTGCCTGATTCCACCCTCCATGCTGAAAACCAAGCAACTGGCTCTGGCTCTGTGTTGGCACCTTTCCCTCCAGTCAGAGGTGCCTTGTTTCCAGTTGACCCAAGGAGTCAGTTCATGAGAAGAGAACCTTTTTTTTCCTCCAACTCTAAAAAAAATCTTGTATGGGAAGCTCGAGATCATTTTCCACCTGGCCTGCCACCCACTCCAGTTCCAATGGGAAATGTCTATGCAGGGAGGGGGTTTTCGTCACAATCTTCCCCCAAGAGCTGGAATTCAGCCCTCTACACCCGCATTCTGAAAGTACAAGTGAGTTCCCTGAAGGGTTCCTTCCACCTGCAAATAAGCCTGTTACTCAACATCCAGAACCAAACAAGAAACCACATGCTGTTGCTCTCTCTTCAAATGTAATTGGACTTATCTCTCATTTTTAGTTTTTAAGTAACTGCTTTTACTTCAGTAATTGACGATACTTTGGCTCCAATAGAAGCTCAATGAAACTATTATTCTTAAGATAGTATTCTGTAAATAAATTGGTTTACGTAAGAATCTTATGAGTAAATTATTCCTATTTTATTTTATTCCGGAGTACAGCATTTAATCTGATGAAGCCACTATTATATAAACAAGAATGGGAGTTCTAGGCACTTGTAATCTAGCTGATGGAAATATATTTTAAACTCCCAACAAAGAAGTGTATTTAGTATGAGTGTAGCAAAGGTCAAGTGACTTTAGGCTTAATGAAAAATTGTCACTGATTTACAGACTGGTTGGGCATATCAGCATGTTTTTCCATATCAGAATAACTAGAGCATGGGAGGACCAAAGGAGAGAACACAACGAAACATGTCATGGAAACAGGGGATCTCAACTACAAAGAAAAATGAGGACCTCTTTTTTATATTGGTTGCATAAAATATTACATAGCTCTTGAGATATCACATTTCCTACATTAGATTCAAGTGAGTTATGAACTCCCATTTTTACCCCATATACACATTGCACAATAACATTGTTTACACATCCACATTTTTACAACACGCCATATTAGTAACTGTTGTATTCTGCTACCTTTTCTATCCTCTACTATCCCCCCCTCTCCTGCCCTCACATCTTCTCTCTCTATACCATCTGCTGTAATTTAAAGTTTGGGAATTGGAAACCACACTTTAAACTCACTCTGCTACCCTTTTTCCCTTCTGTCAAATTACTCATCATCTTCTTCTATTTTTCCTCCTCCTCCTCCTCCTCTTCCTCCTCCTCCTTATACCTTTCATTCATTCATCATACACTCATGCATTGGTTCATTCATTCCTTTCACATATGGTGTTGGGGATCCAACTCAGGACCTTTGAAAGTGCAAAGCCAGCACTCTAGTGCTGAGCCAAAACCCCAGCACCTGTCTTTTTGATTTTATGACTGTTTATATGAAATTCAGAATTGCATTCTGCTATGGTTCACTGATATGTGGATTGACCTAGTCCTTGATTTCTGAGAGACTTTTGGAAAATATGTATGAATTATTAGGAGATTGAAATGAAGAAACAAAGAGGAAATTCCCCAATTTCTTATTCTTCAATTCCACACTCTGACTCTGCCTACCTGCTATAAAAACTTTTAAACGCTTACTCCCCATTTCTATATCATTGCCAACAAGTGAACATTCACTGCCCTACAACAAACCAGAGAACTCACATTCAACAATGTTTCCCCATTAGAGACCAAGAAACAACACTTATTAAAAAGTACCCTAGTTATGAATTAGTAGTTAAAGCTTTATTTGAGTGTTAAATGTGCTCTCATTATGTGTTTGTGTGTTTGTTGATGTGTGTATGTGTGTGTGGGTGTGTGTGCTTCTGTGTCAAACATGCACTGAGGTGTAAAATAAATGCAGGATTGCAACGGCCTTCTTAAAAATAAGAAGCAGCTTTATCACATTTGAAGCCCAGGGAAGAATCTGCCTGATACTTGACCTACAATTAATTGAAATGTGAAAAATTCAAGCCTAGAAAAACAAAGCCAACATACACAATAAATCTAATCAGTGTGTCTCACCTGTTTTCAAATCAGTTCTTTAAATAAACCTAAATTGCCAGCATAAAACATCAGTTGCTCTAAAGGAGTGGATGGATGTCCCCTGCCCTGGGCTGTGTAAAATACACGGAGGATCCCGCACCGATTGTTATCTAGAATGACTTCGGCCTGAACTACTATTAGTGAATAGTTGCTGATATACTGCGGTTCTAATACCAATAAACTGGAACAAAGTTAATTTCAGGCTGCAAAGGAATAAATTGATTTTACTAACTGGTTTTTGGAAAACACTGTCATGAAAAATTATCAATATGTTCATAAAGGCATCTACATGTCTCTCCACAGGGGTTTTACTTCATGGGGGAGGGGGTGAGGTCTGGATATAACTTAACTGTCCATTAGTAGGTAGGACAATGTAATGGGAATCACAGTGCACATACCGGTTTGAACTCAATCTAGGTAACATGGATTCATCTCTGTGTAAGAGACTGCTTCTGAGAAACACAATGTAGAGCTCCAAAAGCAGAACGATACTTTCAGAATACCATGTTATATTTGTAAATTGATAGACAGATAGATATACAGAAATCAAAAATCTGAAAACGGTCTGGAAGTGTACATTTCAATAACTTACAATGTCAGTAGTGGGGGATTAATAGCAGATCAAGAAGACTGTATCTGCATGCGAAATGGTTCAATTTTTAAAGAGTTTTTTTTAATGACAATGGACAAAAAATTCAAAGGGTTACAGTAAGTGTTGAGGAGTGACTTGGTAAAAGGAGCACAGAGGTGAGAAAGAATTAAGTAGAGTTATATAGAACCAGGTATAATATCTGTACACATGACTCCATGAAGGGGACACTTAAAGAAATCATAAGGACTAAGGAGAGATCAGGATTAGGGGGGCTTGTAGGAAGAGTTGAAAAAAAAACAAAAGCATGCAATGGGCAGAAATTGTGGAAGAAAAGGCCTCACAGGTGGTAAACTGATCCATCTCTCCCTGGTAGTTCAATTGTATGAATAACAGAGAGGCCGGCTAAGTGGGAAAGTACTTGGAAACTCTGTTCATACAGACAACAGAAAGTGCCACCAGAGTGAAAAAAGGAAACCTAGTAAGGCAGCTCAGCCCCTTCCCCTTGGTGTTTTATGCCAGCTATCTTTCTTACTGTGCCTCTGTTCATCTACACTGATACGTGTTAGGTCCAAAGGCAGTGACAAACATTATTACATGTATTGATGAATCCTGCCAATTCCACAAAGCACAGCCATTTTACTTAGTGTTCTCAATACCTTCTTTTTGACTCTCGTCTCGTTTGAAGAAACACTTTCAGAGGAAAGAAGTTCTCCCTAAGCCACATGTGTCCTTAAGTAAACAATGAATTGAGTGCTATTTCAAGGTGTTTGGGCTGATTCCTCCACATGGCCCGTAAAACCTAAAAAAGTGTCATGCACCAACAGGCAGTACATCTTCACAGAGTCCTGTTCTTTGCACTCCAAGGTCATATTATTTTCCATTTAATGGTCAGAAAAACAGTGTTACAGTGAGTATCCTTCTTAGGAGTAGGAATAAAGTGTTTTGGACTCGCATGTTCAGATACTGAAAAGGCTCAGGGAAGTCCACTTGAGAGCTGGTCATTCGATACAGGTGCTAGAGAGGAAAACGAGCTACCTTCATTTGGCAACTTTTAGACAGTGATACAGCTCTGGCCATGTAAGTGTAAATAACAACAGGTCTAATCATGCATGGTGGCCTATGGGCTTGGAACTTGCATGCTTACAAAACCAGTGATTACTTGTGCATCTTCTCCTTCGAACCTCATATGTGACTCATCAACTTGTCAAGTGTTAACTTGGGAGAAAACAATTTGTTGGGATTTCATTTTTCTACATCAAGCCATGAACTCTTTGTCTTAACATCAACAATATAATTAATGTTCAGGAGTTACATCCATTTCAGAGAGTCATATCCATCCTTCTTATGGCTATATATTTATATGGACCAGCCAGCTTCCTTAGATGTTTTCAAGCCCATGAAAAGACCAAAAAAAAAAAAAAAAAAACAACTGAAAGAAGAGCTTGAAAAATTTTCAACAAATACTAATCTAGAAATGCTGACATGAAAACCAACTAAAGTTTTCAACTCCTTCTTATTTGGAACATTAGCTGTGCCGTGCTTTTCAAACATGACTTCTCAGAACTGACTTGTGCCCATGTTAGCAACTCTTCTGAAATTGCTTTGAAAGTAGACTAATGTGACAGTTTCTCTTTAGAGATAATTCAAATTCCTTGCATAGAAAGTGGCAGCAGGTCTGGGGATGTTGTAGCTCAGTGACAGTGACCTTGCCTAGCTTGGGGCTGGCCTGCCATGGACTTTCACCCAAAACACTTGCAAGAAAAGAAAATGGAGGGAAGGGAGAGGGAAAGTTGGAAGGGAGGGAGGCAAAGTTGGAGGGATGGAGGGAGGTAGAAAAGAAGGAAGAAGAAAAGGAGAAAAACCAGGAAGGGAGGAAGCAAGCAAGGAAGGAAGGAAATAGGTAGAGCACAAGGGCAGGGAAAGGACTGAGTCACTAAAACTAAAGGCAAGGGACACAAAGACCAATATAGGCCATAAAAGCTGTTGGAACAGTTTAGACAGCTTTAGAATTTGAGTGACATCAAACTGAATGTTATTATGACTGGATGGAATCTTCCTACTAAGCACCGCCTTGGCCCGGCCTAAACCAAATCAAGGGGTGGGTGGCATGGAGAGGAATTCTCTCTGACTGGAGTGGGAAGGACCTAAACCTGTGGAACTTGAGGATGCACTGGGTAGGGAAGGGGACAACACTCCCCTGATGGGCAGTTGAGCACATCAAGGCTCCTGGAAGCCCTTGATCATGGCTCCTACCGCCATACGCAACCCACCTGCCATACGCTCAGCCCCTGAAGGCGATCACAGTGGTCTGCTCCGTTGCCTGGTGCAGGTTGGAGTTCCTGACCAAACACCTAAATGTCCACAGCCTGTGTTGGCCTGCCTGGGCAGGCTGTGGTTGTGGTGGCAAGAGCCAAAGCCGTCTTGGCGCGATGGAGTAGCCAAGGGCTGCCTCTCAGCCATACTAGTGGGTGGTTCTGGAAGAAGTACCCAGGGTTGTGGCAGCATTGTCCGAAGACATGAAGCCAGGCAATCTTTCTTATGGCTTTCCTTGGGAGTTGGTGATGTGTACAGCTCTTGGATTTTTTGCTGTTCTCTCACTTTTCTGGAGAAGTTTTCAGTCGGTTAGTAGCAGGCTTTACATGGGAAGAGAAAAAAAGCTGGCTCTAAATCTTGCTGGACTTATTGAAAAAAAATGTGAACTTCTTGAGAAAGTTAGCCTTGTTGAAAAAGAACATGAAGGCTTAGACTCATCTTTAAAGGACTGCAGGTTTGAGAAGGGTTCAAGGGAAGCACAACAACTGGAGGCAACCTACGAAAAGCTGCATAGGTCCGAATCCAGCCATGGCATTGAAATCCTCTTTCTTGAAGAAGAGCTCAAATCACAGAAGGCTAAACATGGTCAAAAGGATGAAACGATGGCGCATCTATCAAGAAGGATACAGTCCCTCCAAGGTGAAGCTGAATCCCTCAGATCACAAATAGCTGAAGCTAAAACAAACTGGAGACTCTTTCAAGTGAATCAGGAAGAACTGAACCTGGCAATCAAAGAGGTTTTGAATGAAGGATCCCAACCTCCGCAAACGCAGAGACCAACAATACAAGGAGAAGCTGAAGCACAGAGGGAACAAGGAGGTGTCCAATATAAAGCAAAAATCACATTAGAGGACTCTAAAGTCGCTGGAGAACAAGTTCTAAGGGACACAGAAAATCACATGGAGTCTCTGAGTGAATGCTTGCTGAAGATGAAGGATAGGTCTTCTCCAAGTCTGGGAGCCCAAAGGGATGGTGGTCACCTGGAATTGGGAAGCACGAGTGAACCAGAAATTGGTGCTCACTTGGAGGATGAGTCCAAAGGAGCTTTGAGCAACCTGGTTTATGGTGCTAAGCTAAAGGCCTCCTTTGAAATCTTGGCAGCAGGAAGAAATCAAAACTGTACTTTCTCATCTAAAGTGGAGAAAACCACGGAAGACCTTATAGAGCACCTTAAAAGTCTGCAGACTGAACAGGCATCCTTGCAGTCAGAAAATGCACAGCTGCAAAGTGAGAATGAGACCCTACAGAAGAACTTTAAAGTCATGATGGAACGCTATCAAGAAAATATGATGAAACTGCACAGGAAATTAAGAGTGGAGGAATACTCCCGGGTGGAGCAAGAGGAGAAAGTTTCCAAAGTCGAAGAAAAGTTGAGCCATACAATGGAAGAGCTGGAGACCTACAGAAAGAGAGCCCAATATCTTGAAGAAGAATTGCAGAGAACCATTCATTCCTGTCTGGGGAAGATTATTTCCTCTGAGAAAGAAGCACATGCTAGTGAGTTGGCAGCTCAGATTGCTGAAAGAAACCTCAGTTATTTCAAGAAACAAAATGTGCGCAGCAGTCAAAAATTAACTGAGAAGGAGCTTAGATTTGGACTTGTAGAAAAAAATCCCTATGATGCACTGGATGTTTCCAACTCAGCAATGGGCAGAAAGCCTTCTCCAAATGGGCCCTCACCAATAGGTCAACCTTCATCTGAAAAAACACCTCCTCATTTTGAAAAGAGTGGTCCACTCACACTCTCACCTTTCACTTCAGTGGGAGGAGGAAGAGGGTCAAGGGACCCTGGAGAATCTTCTAGACCATGCGACCAGCAGTAAAGGAAGAGAATCCAGCTGTCATAAGTTCACTGATTTTCAGAGAGCACCTTCTCAGACTGGGCCCCTCTCTCCTCCAGGGAAACAGGCCAGCAGGCTGATCATCCCTCCACCAGGCCAACCATATTCTTCTGATCCATGTCTTCCTCTACAAGATCGGTTTTACTCTTATGGTGGTAGACCATCGGGACCAGCAGAATACAGAATTCCTAATATGCCTCCTTTGGATAAATGGGATGGGCCAATGTCTTTACAAAGGCAATCCAGTAGAAAGGAGACCATAGTCGATCTCAGGGACTCTGACGTGCCTGATTCCACCCTCCATGCTGAAAACCAAGCAACTGGCTCTGGCTCTGTGTTGGCACCTTTCCCTCCAGTCAGAGGTGCCTTGTTTCCAGTTGACCCAAGGAGTCAGTTCATGAGAAGAGAACCTTTTTTTTCCTCCAACTCTAAAAAAAATCTTGTATGGGAAGCTCGAGATCATTTTCCACCTGGCCTGCCACCCACTCCAGTTCCAATGGGAAATGTCTATGCAGGGAGGGGGTTTTCGTCACAATCTTCCCCCAAGAGCTGGAATTCAGCCCTCTACACCCGCATTCTGAAAGTACAAGTGAGTTCCCTGAAGGGTTCCTTCCACCTGCAAATAAGCCTGTTACTCAACATCCAGAACCAAACAAGAAACCACATGCTGTTGCTCTCTCTTCAAATGTAATTGGACTTATCTCTCATTTTTAGTTTTTAAGTAACTGCTTTTACTTCAGTAATTGACGATACTTTGGCTCCAATAGAAGCTCAATGAAACTATTATTCTTAAGATAGTATTTTGTAAATAAATTGGTTTATGTAAGAATCTTATGAATAAATTATTCCTATTTTATTTTATTCCAGAGTACAGCATTTAATCTGATGAAGCCACTATTATATAAACAAGAATGGGAGTTCTAGGCACTTGTAATCTAGCTGATGGAAATATATTTTAAACTCCCAACAAAGAAGTGTATTTAGTATGAGTGTAGCAAAGGTCAAGTGACTTTAGGCTTAATGAAAAATTGTCACTGATTTACAGACTGGTTGGGCATATCAGCATGTTTTTCCATATCAGAATAACTAGAGCATGGGAGGACCAAAGGAGAGAACACAACGAAACATGTCATGGAAACAGGGGATCTCAACTACAAAGAAAAATGAGGACCTCTTTTTTATATTGGTTGCATAAAATATTACATAGCTCTTGAGATATCACATTTCCTACATTAGATTCAAGTGAGTTATGAACTCCCATTTTTACCCCATATACACATTGCACAATAACATTGTTTACACATCCACATTTTTACAACACGCCATATTAGTAACTGTTGTATTCTGCTACCTTTTCTATCCTCTACTATCCCCCCCTCTCCTGCCCTCACATCTTCTCTCTCTATACCATCTGCTGTAATTTAAAGTTTGGGAATTGGAAACCACACTTTAAACTCACTCTGCTACCCTTTTTCCCTTCTGTCAAATTACTCATCATCTTCTTCTATTTCTCCTCCTCCTCCTCCTCCTCTTCCTCCTCCTCCTTATACCTTTCATTCATTCATCATACACTCATGCATTGGTTCATTCATTCCTTTCACATATGGTGTTGGGGATCCAACTCAGGACCTTTGAAAGTGCAAAGCCAGCACTCTAGTGCTGAGCCAAAACCCCAGCACCTGTCTTTTTGATTTTATGACTGTTTATATGAAATTCAGAATTGCATTCTGCTATGGTTCACTGATATGTGGATTGACCTAGTCCTTGATTTCTGAGAGACTTTTGGAAAATATGTATGAATTATTAGGAGATTGAAATGAAGAAACAAAGAGGAAATTCCCCAATTTCTTATTCTTCAATTCCACACTCTGACTCTGCCTACCTGCTATAAAAACTTTTAAACGCTTACTCCCCATTTCTATATCATTGCCAACAAGTGAACATTCACTGCCCTACAACAAACCAGAGAACTCACATTCAACAATGTTTCCCCATTAGAGACCAAGAAACAACACTTATTAAAAAGTACCCTAGTTATGAATTAGTAGTTAAAGCTTTATTTGAGTGTTAAATGTGCTCTCATTATGTGTTTGTGTGTTTGTTGATGTGTGTATGTGTGTGTGGGTGTGTGTGCTTCTGTGTCAAACATGCACTGAGGTGTAAAATAAATGCAGGATTGCAACGGCCTTCTTAAAAATAAGAAGCAGCTTTATCACATTTGAAGCCCAGGGAAGAATCTGCCTGATACTTGACCTACAATTAATTGAAATGTGAAAAATTCAAGCCTAGAAAAACAAAGCCAACATACACAATAAATCTAATCAGTGTGTCTCACCTGTTTTCAAATCAGTTCTTTAAATAAACCTAAATTGCCAGCATAAAACATCAGTTACTCTAAAGGAGTGGATGGATGTCCCCTGCCCTGGGCTGTGTAAAATACACGGAGGATCCCGCACCGATTGTTATCTAGAATGACTTCGGCCTGAACTACTATTAGTGAATAGTTGCTGATATACTGCGGTTCTAATACCAATAAACTGGAACAAAGTTAATTTCAGGCTGCAAAGGAATAAATTGATTTTACTAACTGGTTTTTGGAAAACACTGTCATGAAAAATTATCAATATGTTCATAAAGGCATCTACATGTCTCTCCACAGGGGTTTTACTTCATGGGGGAGGGGGTGAGGTCTGGATATAACTTAACTGTCCATTAGTAGGTAGGACAATGTAATGGGAATCACAGTGCACATACCGGTTTGAACTCAATCTAGGTAACATGGATTCATCTCTGTGTAAGAGACTGCTTCTGAGAAACACAATGTAGAGCTCCAAAAGCAGAACGATACTTTCAGAATACCATGTTATATTTGTAAATTGATAGACAGATAGATATACAGAAATCAAAAATCTGAAAACGGTCTGGAAGTGTACATTTCAATAACTTACAATGTCAGTAGTGGGGGATTAATAGCAGATCAAGAAGACTGTATCTGCATGCGAAATGGTTCAATTTTTAAAGAGTTTTTTTTAATGACAATGGACAAAAAATTCAAAGGGTTACAGTAAGTGTTGAGGAGTGACTTGGTAAAAGGAGCACAGAGGTGAGAAAGAATTAAGTAGAGTTATATAGAACCAGGTATAATATCTGTACACATGACTCCATGAAGGGGACACTTAAAGAAATCATAAGGACTAAGGAGAGATCAGGATTAGGGGGGCTTGTAGGAAGAGTTGAAAAAAAAACAAAAGCATGCAATGGGCAGAAATTGTGGAAGAAAAGGCCTCACAGGTGGTAAACTGATCCATCTCTCCCTGGTAGTTCAATTGTATGAATAACAGAGAGGCCGGCTAAGTGGGAAAGTACTTGGAAACTCTGTTCATACAGACAACAGAAAGTGCCACCAGAGTGAAAAAAGGAAACCTAGTAAGGCAGCTCAGCCCCTTCCCCTTGGTGTTTTATGCCAGCTATCTTTCTTACTGTGCCTCTGTTCATCTACACTGATACGTGTTAGGTCCAAAGGCAGTGACAAACATTATTACATGTATTGATGAATCCTGCCAATTCCACAAAGCACAGCCATTTTATTTAGTGTTCTCAATACCTTCTTTTTGACTCTCGTCTCGTTTGAAGAAACACTTTCAGAGGAAAGAAGTTCTCCCTAAGCCACATGTGTCCTTAAGTAAACAATGAATTGAGTGCTATTTCAAGGTGTTTGGGCTGATTCCTCCACATGGCCCGTAAAACCTAAAAAAGTGTCATGCACCAACAGGCAGTACATCTTCACAGAGTCCTGTTCTTTGCACTCCAAGGTCATATTATTTTCCATTTAATGGTCAGAAAAACAGTGTTACAGTGAGTATCCTTCTTAGGAGTAGGAATAAAGTGTTTTGGACTCGCATGTTCAGATACTGAAAAGGCTCAGGGAAGTCCACTTGAGAGCTGGTCATTCGATACAGGTGCTAGAGAGGAAAACGAGCTACCTTCATTTGGCAACTTTTAGACAGTGATACAGCTCTGGCCATGTAAGTGTAAATAACAACAGGTCTAATCATGCATGGTGGCCTATGGGCTTGGAACTTGCATGCTTACAAAACCAGTGATTACTTGTGCATCTCCTCCTTCGAACCTCATATGTGACTCATCAACTAGTCAAGTGTTAACTTGGGAGAAAACAATTTGTTGGGATTTCATTTTTCTACATCAAGCCATGAACTCTTTGTCTTAACATCAACAATATAATTAATGTTCAGGAGTTACATCCATTTCAGAGAGTCATATCCATCCTTCTTATGGCTATATATTTATATGGACCAGCCAGCTTCCTTAGATGTTTTCAAGCCCATGAAAAGACCAAAAAAAAAAAAAAAACAACTGAAAGAAGAGCTTGAAAAATTTTCAACAAATACTAATCTAGAAATGCTGACATGAAAACCAACTAAAGTTTTCAACTCCTTCTTATTTGGAACATTAGCTGTGCCGTGCTTTTCAAACATGACTTCTCAGAACTGACTTGTGCCCATGTTAGCAACTCTTCTGAAATTGCTTTGAAAGTAGACTAATGTGAGAGTTTCTCTTTAGAGATAATTCAAATTCCTTGCATAGAAAGTGGCAGCAGGTCTGGGGATGTTGTAGCTCAGTGACAGTGACCTTGCCTAGCTTGGGGCTGGCCTGCCATGGACTTTCACCCAAAACACTTGCAAGAAAAGAAAATGGAGGGAAGGGAGAGGGAAAGTTGGAAGGGAGGGAGGCAAAGTTGGAGGGATGGAGGGAGGTAGAAAAGAAGGAAGAAGAAAAGGAGAAAAACCAGGAAGGGAGGAAGCAAGCAAGGAAGGAAGGAAATAGGTAGAGCACAAGGGCAGGGAAAGGACTGAGTCACTAAAACAAAAGGCAAGGGACACAAAGACCAATATAGGCCATAAAAGCTGTTGGAACAGTTTAGACAGCTTTAGAATTTGAGTGACATCAAACTGAATGTTATTATGACTGGATGGAATCTTCCTACTAAGCACCGCCTTGGCCCGGCCTAAACCAAATCAAGGGGTGGGTGGCATGGAGAGGAATTCTCTCTGACTGGAGTGGGAAGGACCTAAACCTGTGGAACTTGAGGATGCACTGGGTAGGGAAGGGGACAACACTCCCCTGATGGGCAGTTGAGCACATCAAGGCTCCTGGAAGCCCTTGATCATGGCTCCTACCGCCATACGCAACCCACCTGCCATACGCTCAGCCCCTGAAGGCGATCACAGTGGTCTGCTCCGTTGCCTGGTGCAGGTTGGAGTTCCTGACCAAACACCTAAATGTCCACAGCCTGTGTTGGCCTGCCTGGGCAGGCTGTGGTTGTGGTGGCAAGAGCCAAAGCCGTCTTGGCGCGATGGAGTAGCCAAGGGCTGCCTCTCAGCCATACTAGTGGGTGGTTCTGGAAGAAGTACCCAGGGTTGTGGCAGCATTGTCCGAAGACATGAAGCCAGGCAATCTTTCTTATGGCTTTCCTTGGGAGTTGGTGATGTGTACAGCTCTTGGATTTTTTGCTGTTCTCTCACTTTTCTGGAGAAGTTTTCAGTCGGTTAGTAGCAGGCTTTACATGGGAAAAGAAAAAAAGCTGGCTCTAAATCTTGCTGGACTTATTGAAAAAAAATGTGGACTTCTTGAGAAAGTTAGCCTTGTTGAAAAAGAACATGAAGGCTTAGACTCATCTTTAAAGGACTGCAGGTTTGAGAAGGGTTCAAGGGAAGCACAACAACTGGAGGCAACCTACGAAAAGCTGCATAGGTCCGAATCCAGCCATGGCATTGAAATCCTCTTTCTTGAAGAAGAGCTCAAATCACAGAAGGCTAAACATGGTCAAAAGGATGAAACAATGGCGCATCTATCAAGAAGGATACAGTCCCTCCAAGGTGAAGCTGAATCCCTCAGATCACAAATAGCTGAAGCTAAAACAAACTGGAGACTCTTTCAAGTGAATCAGGAAGAACTGAACCTGGCAATCAAAGAGGTTTTGAATGAAGGATCCCAACCTCCGCAAACGCAGAGACCAACAATACAAGGAGAAGCTGAAGCACAGAGGGAACAAGGAGGTGTCCAATATAAAGCAAAAATCACATTAGAGGACTCTAAAGTCGCTGGAGAACAAGTTCTAAGGGACACAGAAAATCACATGGAGTCTCTGAGTGAATGCTTGCTGAAGATGAAGGATAGGTCTTCTCCAAGTCTGGGAGCCCAAAGGGATGGTGGTCACCTGGAATTGGGAAGCACGAGTGAACCAGAAATTGGTGCTCACTTGGAGGATGAGTCCAAAGGAGCTTTGAGCAACCTGGTTTATGGTGCTAAGCTAAAGGCCTCCTTTGAAATCTTGGCAGCAGGAAGAAATCAAAACTGTACTTTCTCATCTAAAGTGGAGAAAACCACGGAAGACCTTATAGAGCACCTTAAATGTCTGCAGACTGAACAGGCATCCTTGCAGTCAGAAAATGCACAGCTGCAAAGTGAGAATGAGACCCTACAGAAGAACTTTAAAGTCATGATGGAACGCTATCAAGAAAATATGATGAAACTGCACAGGAAATTAAGAGTGGAGGAATACTCCCGGGTGGAGCAAGAGGAGAAAGTTTCCAAAGTCGAAGAAAAGTTGAGCCATACAATGGAAGAGCTGGAGACCTACAGAAAGAGAGCCCAATATCTTGAAGAAGAATTGCAGAGAACCATTCATTCCTGTCTGGGGAAGATTATTTCCTCTGAGAAAGAAGCACATGCTAGTGAGTTGGCAGCTCAGATTGCTGAAAGAAACCTCAGTTATTTCAAGAAACAAAATGTGCGCAGCAGTCAAAAATTAACTGAGAAGGAGCTTAGATTTGGACTTGTAGAAAAAAATCCCTATGATGCACTGGATGTTTCCAACTCAGCAATGGGCAGAAAGCCTTCTCCAAATGGGCCCTCACCAATAGGTCAACCTTCATCTGAAAAAAGACCTCCTCATTTTGAAAAGAGTGGTCCACTCACACTCTCACCTTTCACTTCAGTGGGAGGAGGAAGAGGGTCAAGGGACCCTGGAGAATCTTCTAGACCATGCGACCAGCAGTAAAGGAAGAGAATCCAGCTGTCATAAGTTCACTGATTTTCAGAGAGCACCTTCTCAGACTGGGCCCCTCTCTCCTCCAGGGAAACAGGCCAGCAGGCTGATCATCCCTCCACCAGGCCAACCATATTCTTCTGATCCATGTCTTCCTCTACAAGATCGGTTTTACTCTTATGGTGGTAGACCATCGGGACCAGCAGAATACAGAATTCCTAATATGCCTCCTTTGGATAAATGGGATGGGCCAATGTCTTTACAAAGGCAATCCAGTAGAAAGGAGACCATAGTCGATCTCAGGGACTCTGACGTGCCTGATTCCACCCTCCATGCTGAAAACCAAGCAACTGGCTCTGGCTCTGTGTTGGCACCTTTCCCTCCAGTCAGAGGTGCCTTGTTTCCAGTTGACCCAAGGAGTCAGTTCATGAGAAGAGAACCTTTTTTTTCCTCCAACTCTAAAAAAAATCTTGTATGGGAAGCTCGAGATCATTTTCCACCTGGCCTGCCACCCACTCCAGTTCCAATGGGAAATGTCTATGCAGGGAGGGGGTTTTCGTCACAATCTTCCCCCAAGAGCTGGAATTCAGCCCTCTACACCCGCATTCTGAAAGTACAAGTGAGTTCCCTGAAGGGTTCCTTCCACCTGCAAATAAGCCTGTTACTCAACATCCAGAACCAAACAAGAAACCACATGCTGTTGCTCTCTCTTCAAATGTAATTGGACTTATCTCTCATTTTTAGTTTTTAAGTAACTGCTTTTACTTCAGTAATTGACGATACTTTGGCTCCAATAGAAGCTCAATGAAACTATTATTCTTAAGATAGTATTCTGTAAATAAATTGGTTTACGTAAGAATCTTATGAGTAAATTATTCCTATTTTATTTTATTCCAGAGTACAGCATTTAATCTGATGAAGCCACTATTATATAAACAAGAATGGGAGTTCTAGGCACTTGTAATCTAGCTGATGGAAATATATTTTAAACTCCCAACAAAGAAGTGTATTTAGTATGAGTGTAGCAAAGGTCAAGTGACTTTAGGCTTAATGAAAAATTGTCACTGATTTACAGACTGGTTGGGCATATCAGCATGTTTTTCCATATCAGAATAACTAGAGCATGGGAGGACCAAAGGAGAGAACACAACGAAACATGTCATGGAAACAGGGGATCTCAACTACAAAGAAAAATGAGGACCTCTTTTTTATATTGGTTGCATAAAATATTACATAGCTCTTGAGATATCACATTTCCTACATTAGATTCAAGTGAGTTATGAACTCCCATTTTTACCCCATATACACATTGCACAATAACATTGTTTACACATCCACATTTTTACAACACGCCATATTAGTAACTGTTGTATTCTGCTACCTTTTCTATCCTCTACTATCCCCCCCTCTCCTGCCCTCACATCTTCTCTCTCTATACCATCTGCTGTAATTTAAAGTTTGGGAATTGGAAACCACACTTTAAACTCACTCTGCTACCCTTTTTCCCTTCTGTCAAATTACTCATCATCTTCTTCTATTTCTCCTCCTCCTCCTCCTCCTCTTCCTCCTCCTCCTTATACCTTTCATTCATTCATCATACACTCATGCATTGGTTCATTCATTCCTTTCACATATGGTGTTGGGGATCCAACTCAGGACCTTTGAAAGTGCAAAGCCAGCACTCTAGTGCTGAGCCAAAACCCCAGCACCTGTCTTTTTGATTTTATGACTGTTTATATGAAATTCAGAATTGCATTCTGCTATGGTTCACTGATATGTGGATTGACCTAGTCCTTGATTTCTGAGAGACTTTTGGAAAATATGTATGAATTATTAGGAGATTGAAATGAAGAAACAAAGAGGAAATTCCCCAATTTCTTATTCTTCAATTCCACACTCTGACTCTGCCTACCTGCTATAAAAACTTTTAAACGCTTACTCCCCATTTCTATATCATTGCCAACAAGTGAACATTCACTGCCCTACAACAAACCAGAGAACTCACATTCAACAATGTTTCCCCATTAGAGACCAAGAAACAACACTTATTAAAAAGTACCCTAGTTATGAATTAGTAGTTAAAGCTTTATTTGAGTGTTAAATGTGCTCTCATTATGTGTTTGTGTGTTTGTTGATGTGTGTATGTGTGTGTGGGTGTGTGTGCTTCTGTGTCAAACATGCACTGAGGTGTAAAATAAATGCAGGATTGCAACGGCCTTCTTAAAAATAAGAAGCAGCTTTATCACATTTGAAGCCCAGGGAAGAATCTGCCTGATACTTGACCTACAATTAATTGAAATGTGAAAAATTCAAGCCTAGAAAAACAAAGCCAACATACACAATAAATCTAATCAGTGTGTCTCACCTGTTTTCAAATCAGTTCTTTAAATAAACCTAAATTGCCAGCATAAAACATCAGTTGCTCTAAAGGAGTGGATGGATGTCCCCTGCCCTGGGCTGTGTAAAATACACGGAGGATCCCGCACCGATTGTTATCTAGAATGACTTCGGCCTGAACTACTATTAGTGAATAGTTGCTGATATACTGCGGTTCTAATACCAATAAACTGGAACAAAGTTAATTTCAGGCTGCAAAGGAATAAATTGATTTTACTAACTGGTTTTTGGAAAACACTGTCATGAAAAATTATCAATATGTTCATAAAGGCATCTACATGTCTCTCCACAGGGGTTTTACTTCATGGGGGAGGGGGTGAGGTCTGGATATAACTTAACTGTCCATTAGTAGGTAGGACAATGTAATGGGAATCACAGTGCACATACCGGTTTGAACTCAATCTAGGTAACATGGATTCATCTCTGTGTAAGAGACTGCTTCTGAGAAACACAATGTAGAGCTCCAAAAGCAGAACGATACTTTCAGAATACCATGTTATATTTGTAAATTGATAGACAGATAGATATACAGAAATCAAAAATCTGAAAACGGTCTGGAAGTGTACATTTCAATAACTTACAATGTCAGTAGTGGGGGATTAATAGCAGATCAAGAAGACTGTATCTGCATGCGAAATGGTTCAATTTTTAAAGAGTTTTTTTTAATGACAATGGACAAAAAATTCAAAGGGTTACAGTAAGTGTTGAGGAGTGACTTGGTAAAAGGAGCACAGAGGTGAGAAAGAATTAAGTAGAGTAATATAGAACCAGGTATAATATCTGTACACATGACTCCATGAAGGGGACACTTAAAGAAATCATAAGGACTAAGGAGAGATCAGGATTAGGGGGGCTTGTAGGAAGAGTTGAAAAAAAAACAAAAGCATGCAATGGGCAGAAATTGTGGAAGAAAAGGCCTCACAGGTGGTAAACTGATCCATCTCTCCCTGGTAGTTCAATTGTATGAATAACAGAGAGGCCGGCTAAGTGGGAAAGTACTTGGAAACTCTGTTCATACAGACAACAGAAAGTGCCACCAGAGTGAAAAAAGGAAACCTAGTAAGGCAGCTCAGCCCCTTCCCCTTGGTGTTTTATGCCAGCTATCTTTCTTACTGTGCCTCTGTTCATCTACACTGATACGTGTTAGGTCCAAAGGCAGTGACAAACATTATTACATGTATTGATGAATCCTGCCAATTCCACAAAGCACAGCCATTTTACTTAGTGTTCTCAATACCTTCTTTTTGACTCTCGTCTCGTTTGAAGAAACACTTTCAGAGGAAAGAAGTTCTCCCTAAGCCACATGTGTCCTTAAGTAAACAATGAATTGAGTGCTATTTCAAGGTGTTTGGGCTGATTCCTCCACATGGCCCGTAAAACCTAAAAAAGTGTCATGCACCAACAGGCAGTACATCTTCACAGAGTCCTGTTCTTTGCACTCCAAGGTCATATTATTTTCCATTTAATGGTCAGAAAAACAGTGTTACAGTGAGTATCCTTCTTAGGAGTAGGAATAAAGTGTTTTGGACTCGCATGTTCAGATACTGAAAAGGCTCAGGGAAGTCCACTTGAGAGCTGGTCATTCGATACAGGTGCTAGAGAGGAAAACGAGCTACCTTCATTTGGCAACTTTTAGACAGTGATACAGCTCTGGCCATGTAAGTGTAAATAACAACAGGTCTAATCATGCATGGTGGCCTATGGGCTTGGAACTTGCATGCTTACAAAACCAGTGATTACTTGTGCATCTCCTCCTTCGAACCTCATATGTGACTCATCAACTAGTCAAGTGTTAACTTGGGAGAAAACAATTTGTTGGGATTTCATTTTTCTACATCAAGCCATGAACTCTTTGTCTTAACATCAACAATATAATTAATGTTCAGGAGTTACATCCATTTCAGAGAGTCATATCCATCCTTCTTATGGCTATATATTTATATGGACCAGCCAGCTTCCTTAGATGTTTTCAAGCCCATGAAAAGACCAAAAAAAAAAAAAAAAAAACAACTGAAAGAAGAGCTTGAAAAATTTTCAACAAATACTAATCTAGAAATGCTGACATGAAAACCAACTAAAGTTTTCAACTCCTTCTTATTTGGAACATTAGCTGTGCCGTGCTTTTCAAACATGACTTCTCAGAACTGACTTGTGCCCATGTTAGCAACTCTTCTGAAATTGCTTTGAAAGTAGACTAATGTGACAGTTTCTCTTTAGAGATAATTCAAATTCCTTGCATAGAAAGTGGCAGCAGGTCTGGGGATGTTGTAGCTCAGTGACAGTGACCTTGCCTAGCTTGGGGCTGGCCTGCCATGGACTTTCACCCAAAACACTTGCAAGAAAAGAAAATGGAGGGAAGGGAGAGGGAAAGTTGGAAGGGAGGGAGGCAAAGTTGGAGGGATGGAGGGAGGTAGAAAAGAAGGAAGAAGAAAAGGAGAAAAACCAGGAAGGGAGGAAGCAAGCAAGGAAGGAAGGAAATAGGTAGAGCACAAGGGCAGGGAAAGGACTGAGTCACTAAAACAAAAGGCAAGGGACACAAAGACCAATATAGGCCATAAAAGCTGTTGGAACAGTTTAGACAGCTTTAGAATTTGAGTGACATCAAACTGAATGTTATTATGACTGGATGGAATCTTCCTACTAAGCACCGCCTTGGCCCGGCCTAAACCAAATCAAGGGGTGGGTGGCATGGAGAGGAATTCTCTCTGACTGGAGTGGGAAGGACCTAAACCTGTGGAACTTGAGGATGCACTGGGTAGGGAAGGGGACAACACTCCCCTGATGGGCAGTTGAGCACATCAAGGCTCCTGGAAGCCCTTGATCATGGCTCCTACCGCCATACGCAACCCACCTGCCATACGCTCAGCCCCTGAAGGCGATCACAGTGGTCTGCTCCGTTGCCTGGTGCAGGTTGGAGTTCCTGACCAAACACCTAAATGTCCACAGCCTGTGTTGGCCTGCCTGGGCAGGCTGTGGTTGTGGTGGCAAGAGCCAAAGCCGTCTTGGCGCGATGGAGTAGCCAAGGGCTGCCTCTCAGCCATACTAGTGGGTGGTTCTGGAAGAAGTACCCAGGGTTGTGGCAGCATTGTCCGAAGACATGAAGCCAGGCAATCTTTCTTATGGCTTTCCTTGGGAGTTGGTGATGTGTACAGCTCTTGGATTTTTTGCTGTTCTCTCACTTTTCTGGAGAAGTTTTCAGTCGGTTAGTAGCAGGCTTTACATGGGAAGAGAAAAAAAGCTGGCTCTAAATCTTGCTGGACTTATTGAAAAAAAATGTGGACTTCTTGAGAAAGTTAGCCTTGTTGAAAAAGAACATGAAGGCTTAGACTCATCTTTAAAGGACTGCAGGTTTGAGAAGGGTTCAAGGGAAGCACAACAACTGGAGGCAACCTACGAAAAGCTGCATAGGTCCGAATCCAGCCATGGCATTGAAATCCTCTTTCTTGAAGAAGAGCTCAAATCACAGAAGGCTAAACATGGTCAAAAGGATGAAACGATGGCGCATCTATCAAGAAGGATACAGTCCCTCCAAGGTGAAGCTGAATCCCTCAGATCACAAATAGCTGAAGCTAAAACAAACTGGAGACTCTTTCAAGTGAATCAGGAAGAACTGAACCTGGCAATCAAAGAGGTTTTGAATGAAGGATCCCAACCTCCGCAAACGCAGAGACCAACAATACAAGGAGAAGCTGAAGCACAGAGGGAACAAGGAGGTGTCCAATATAAAGCAAAAATCACATTAGAGGACTCTAAAGTCGCTGGAGAACAAGTTCTAAGGGACACAGAAAATCACATGGAGTCTCTGAGTGAATGCTTGCTGAAGATGAAGGATAGGTCTTCTCCAAGTCTGGGAGCCCAAAGGGATGGTGGTCACCTGGAATTGGGAAGCACGAGTGAACCAGAAATTGGTGCTCACTTGGAGGATGAGTCCAAAGGAGCTTTGAGCAACCTGGTTTATGGTGCTAAGCTAAAGGCCTCCTTTGAAATCTTGGCAGCAGGAAGAAATCAAAACTGTACTTTCTCATCTAAAGTGGAGAAAACCACGGAAGACCTTATAGAGCACCTTAAATGTCTGCAGACTGAACAGGCATCCTTGCAGTCAGAAAATGCACAGCTGCAAAGTGAGAATGAGACCCTACAGAAGAACTTTAAAGTCATGATGGAACGCTATCAAGAAAATATGATGAAACTGCACAGGAAATTAAGAGTGGAGGAATACTCCCGGGTGGAGCAAGAGGAGAAAGTTTCCAAAGTCGAAGAAAAGTTGAGCCATACAATGGAAGAGCTGGAGACCTACAGAAAGAGAGCCCAATATCTTGAAGAAGAATTGCAGAGAACCATTCATTCCTGTCTGGGGAAGATTATTTCCTCTGAGAAAGAAGCACATGCTAGTGAGTTGGCAGCTCAGATTGCTGAAAGAAACCTCAGTTATTTCAAGAAACAAAATGTGCGCAGCAGTCAAAAATTAACTGAGAAGGAGCTTAGATTTGGACTTGTAGAAAAAAATCCCTATGATGCACTGGATGTTTCCAACTCAGCAATGGGCAGAAAGCCTTCTCCAAATGGGCCCTCACCAATAGGTCAACCTTCATCTGAAAAAACACCTCCTCATTTTGAAAAGAGTGGTCCACTCACACTCTCACCTTTCACTTCAGTGGGAGGAGGAAGAGGGTCAAGGGACCCTGGAGAATCTTCTAGACCATGCGACCAGCAGTAAAGGAAGAGAATCCAGCTGTCATAAGTTCACTGATTTTCAGAGAGCACCTTCTCAGACTGGGCCCCTCTCTCCTCCAGGGAAACAGGCCAGCAGGCTGATCATCCCTCTACCAGGCCAACCATATTCTTCTGATCCATGTCTTCCTCTACAAGATCGGTTTTACTCTTATGGTGGTAGACCATCGGGACCAGCAGAATACAGAATTCCTAATATGCCTCCTTTGGATAAATGGGATGGGCCAATGTCTTTACAAAGGCAATCCAGTAGAAAGGAGACCATAGTCGATCTCAGGGACTCTGACGTGCCTGATTCCACCCTCCATGCTGAAAACCAAGCAACTGGCTCTGGCTCTGTGTTGGCACCTTTCCCTCCAGTCAGAGGTGCCTTGTTTCCAGTTGACCCAAGGAGTCAGTTCATGAGAAGAGAACCTTTTTTTTCCTCCAACTCTAAAAAAAATCTTGTATGGGAAGCTCGAGATCATTTTCCACCTGGCCTGCCACCCACTCCAGTTCCAATGGGAAATGTCTATGCAGGGAGGGGGTTTTCGTCACAATCTTCCCCCAAGAGCTGGAATTCAGCCCTCTACACCCGCATTCTGAAAGTACAAGTGAGTTCCCTGAAGGGTTCCTTCCACCTGCAAATAAGCCTGTTACTCAACATCCAGAACCAAACAAGAAACCACATGCTGTTGCTCTCTCTTCAAATGTAATTGGACTTATCTCTCATTTTTAGTTTTTAAGTAACTGCTTTTACTTCAGTAATTGACGATACTTTGGCTCCAATAGAAGCTCAATGAAACTATTATTCTTAAGATAGTATTCTGTAAATAAATTGGTTTACGTAAGAATCTTATGAGTAAATTATTCCTATTTTATTTTATTCCAGAGTACAGCATTTAATCTGATAAGGCCACTATTATATAAACAAGAATGGGAGTTCTAGGCACTTGTAATCTAGCTGATGGAAATATATTTTAAACTCCCAACAAAGAAGTGTATTTAGTATGAGTGTAGCAAAGGTCAAGTGACTTTAGGCTTAATGAAAAATTGTCACTGATTTACAGACTGGTTGGGCATATCAGCATGTTTTTCCATATCAGAATAACTAGAGCATGGGAGGACCAAAGGAGAGAACACAACGAAACATGTCATGGAAACAGGGGATCTCAACTACAAAGAAAAATGAGGACCTCTTTTTTATATTGGTTGCATAAAATATTACATAGCTCTTGAGATATCACATTTCCTACATTAGATTCAAGTGAGTTATGAACTCCCATTTTTACCCCATATACACATTGCACAATAACATTGTTTACACATCCACATTTTTACAACACGCCATATTAGTAACTGTTGTATTCTGCTACCTTTTCTATCCTCTACTATCCCCCCCTCTCCTGCCCTCACATCTTCTCTCTCTATACCATCTGCTGTAATTTAAAGTTTGGGAATTGGAAACCACACTTTAAACTCACTCTGCTACCCTTTTTCCCTTCTGTCAAATTACTCATCATCTTCTTCTATTTCTCCTCCTCCTCCTCCTCCTCTTCCTCCTCCTCCTTATACCTTTCATTCATTCATCATACACTCATGCATTGGTTCATTCATTCCTTTCACATATGGTGTTGGGGATCCAACTCAGGACCTTTGAAAGTGCAAAGCCAGCACTCTAGTGCTGAGCCAAAACCCCAGCACCTGTCTTTTTGATTTTATGACTGTTTATATGAAATTCAGAATTGCATTCTGCTATGGTTCACTGATATGTGGATTGACCTAGTCCTTGATTTCTGAGAGACTTTTGGAAAATATGTATGAATTATTAGGAGATTGAAATGAAGAAACAAAGAGGAAATTCCCCAATTTCTTATTCTTCAATTCCACACTCTGACTCTGCCTACCTGCTATAAAAACTTTTAAACGCTTACTCCCCATTTCTATATCATTGCCAACAAGTGAACATTCACTGCCCTACAACAAACCAGAGAACTCACATTCAACAATGTTTCCCCATTAGAGACCAAGAAACAACACTTATTAAAAAGTACCCTAGTTATGAATTAGTAGTTAAAGCTTTATTTGAGTGTTAAATGTGCTCTCATTATGTGTTTGTGTGTTTGTTGATGTGTGTATGTGTGTGTGGGTGTGTGTGCTTCTGTGTCAAACATGCACTGAGGTGTAAAATTAATGCAGGATTGCAACGGCCTTCTTAAAAATAAGAAGCAGCTTTATCACATTTGAAGCCCAGGGAAGAATCTGCCTGATACTTGACCTACAATTAATTGAAATGTGAAAAATTCAAGCCTAGAAAAACAAAGCCAACATACACAATAAATCTAATCAGTGTGTCTCACCTGTTTTCAAATCAGTTCTTTAAATAAACCTAAATTGCCAGCATAAAACATCAGTTGCTCTAAAGGAGTGGATGGATGTCCCCTGCCCTGGGCTGTGTAAAATACACGGAGGATCCCGCACCGATTGTTATCTAGAATGACTTCGGCCTGAACTACTATTAGTGAATAGTTGCTGATATACTGCGGTTCTAATACCAATAAACTGGAACAAAGTTAATTTCAGGCTGCAAAGGAATAAATTGATTTTACTAACTGGTTTTTGGAAAACACTGTCATGAAAAATTATCAATATGTTCATAAAGGCATCTACATGTCTCTCCACAGGGGTTTTACTTCATGGGGGAGGGGGTGAGGTCTGGATATAACTTAACTGTCCATTAGTAGGTAGGACAATGTAATGGGAATCACAGTGCACATACCGGTTTGAACTCAATCTAGGTAACATGGATTCATCTCTGTGTAAGAGACTGCTTCTGAGAAACACAATGTAGAGCTCCAAAAGCAGAACGATACTTTCAGAATACCATGTTATATTTGTAAATTGATAGACAGATAGATATACAGAAATCAAAAATCTGAAAACGGTCTGGAAGTGTACATTTCAATAACTTACAATGTCAGTAGTGGGGGATTAATAGCAGATCAAGAAGACTGTATCTGCATGCGAAATGGTTCAATTTTTAAAGAGTTTTTTTTAATGACAATGGACAAAAAATTCAAAGGGTTACAGTAAGTGTTGAGGAGTGACTTGGTAAAAGGAGCACAGAGGTGAGAAAGAATTAAGTAGAGTTATATAGAACCAGGTATAATATCTGTACACATGACTCCATGAAGGGGACACTTAAAGAAATCATAAGGACTAAGGAGAGATCAGGATTAGGGGGGCTTGTAGGAAGAGTTGAAAAAAAAACAAAAGCATGCAATGGGCAGAAATTGTGGAAGAAAAGGCCTCACAGGTGGTAAACTGATCCATCTCTCCCTGGTAGTTCAATTGTATGAATAACAGAGAGGCCGGCTAAGTGGGAAAGTACTTGGAAACTCTGTTCATACAGACAACAGAAAGTGCCACCAGAGTGAAAAAAGGAAACCTAGTAAGGCAGCTCAGCCCCTTCCCCTTGGTGTTTTATGCCAGCTATCTTTCTTACTGTGCCTCTGTTCATCTACACTGATACGTGTTAGGTCCAAAGGCAGTGACAAACATTATTACATGTATTGATGAATCCTGCCAATTCCACAAAGCACAGCCATTTTACTTAGTGTTCTCAATACCTTCTTTTTGACTCTCGTCTCGTTTGAAGAAACACTTTCAGAGGAAAGAAGTTCTCCCTAAGCCACATGTGTCCTTAAGTAAACAATGAATTGAGTGCTATTTCAAGGTGTTTGGGCTGATTCCTCCACATGGCCCGTAAAACCTAAAAAAGTGTCATGCACCAACAGGCAGTACATCTTCACAGAGTCCTGTTCTTTGCACTCCAAGGTCATATTATTTTCCATTTAATGGTCAGAAAAACAGTGTTACAGTGAGTATCCTTCTTAGGAGTAGGAATAAAGTGTTTTGGACTCGCATGTTCAGATACTGAAAAGGCTCAGGGAAGTCCACTTGAGAGCTGGTCATTCGATACAGGTGCTAGAGAGGAAAACGAGCTACCTTCATTTGGCAACTTTTAGACAGTGATACAGCTCTGGCCATGTAAGTGTAAATAACAACAGGTCTAATCATGCATGGTGGCCTATGGGCTTGGAACTTGCATGCTTACAAAACCAGTGATTACTTGTGCATCTCCTCCTTCGAACCTCATATGTGACTCATCAACTAGTCAAGTGTTAACTTGGGAGAAAACAATTTGTTGGGATTTCATTTTTCTACATCAAGCCATGAACTCTTTGTCTTAACATCAACAATATAATTAATGTTCAGGAGTTACATCCATTTCAGAGAGTCATATCCATCCTTCTTATGGCTATATATTTATATGGACCAGCCAGCTTCCTTAGATGTTTTCAAGCCCATGAAAAGACCAAAAAAAAAAAAAAAACAACTGAAAGAAGAGCTTGAAAAATTTTCAACAAATACTAATCTAGAAATGCTGACATGAAAACCAACTAAAGTTTTCAACTCCTTCTTATTTGGAACATTAGCTGTGCCGTGCTTTTCAAACATGACTTCTCAGAACTGACTTGTGCCCATGTTAGCAACTCTTCTGAAATTGCTTTGAAAGTAGACTAATGTGAGAGTTTCTCTTTAGAGATAATTCAAATTCCTTGCATAGAAAGTGGCAGCAGGTCTGGGGATGTTGTAGCTCAGTGACAGTGACCTTGCCTAGCTTGGGGCTGGCCTGCCATGGACTTTCACCCAAAACACTTGCAAGAAAAGAAAATGGAGGGAAGGGAGAGGGAAAGTTGGAAGGGAGGGAGGCAAAGTTGGAGGGATGGAGGGAGGTAGAAAAGAAGGAAGAAGAAAAGGAGAAAAACCAGGAAGGGAGGAAGCAAGCAAGGAAGGAAGGAAATAGGTAGAGCACAAGGGCAGGGAAAGGACTGAGTCACTAAAACAAAAGGCAAGGGACACAAAGACCAATATAGGCCATAAAAGCTGTTGGAACAGTTTAGACAGCTTTAGAATTTGAGTGACATCAAACTGAATGTTATTATGACTGGATGGAATCTTCCTACTAAGCACCGCCTTGGCCCGGCCTAAACCAAATCAAGGGGTGGGTGGCATGGAGAGGAATTCTCTCTGACTGGAGTGGGAAGGACCTAAACCTGTGGAACTTGAGGATGCACTGGGTAGGGAAGGGGAAAACACTCCCCTGATGGGCAGTTGAGCACATCAAGGCTCCTGGAAGCCCTTGATCATGGCTCCTACCGCCATACGCAACCCACCTGCCATACGCTCAGCCCCTGAAGGCGATCACAGTGGTCTGCTCCGTTGCCTGGTGCAGGTTGGAGTTCCTGACCAAACACCTAAATGTCCACAGCCTGTGTTGGCCTGCCTGGGCAGGCTGTGGTTGTGGTGGCAAGAGCCAAAGCCGTCTTGGCGCGATGGAGTAGCCAAGGGCTGCCTCTCAGCCATACTAGTGGGTGGTTCTGGAAGAAGTACCCAGGGTTGTGGCAGCATTGTCCGAAGACATGAAGCCAGGCAATCTTTCTTATGGCTTTCCTTGGGAGTTGGTGATGTGTACACCTCTTGGATTTTTTGCTGTTCTCTCACTTTTCTGGAGAAGTTTTCAGTCGGTTAGTAGCAGGCTTTACATGGGAAGAGAAAAAAAGCTGGCTCTAAATCTTGCTGGACTTATTGAAAAAAAATGTGGACTTCTTGAGAAAGTTAGCCTTGTTGAAAAAGAACATGAAGGCTTAGACTCATCTTTAAAGGACTGCAGGTTTGAGAAGGGTTCAAGGGAAGCACAACAACTGGAGGCAACCTACGAAAAGCTGCATAGGTCCGAATCCAGCCATGGCATTGAAATCCTCTTTCTTGAAGAAGAGCTCAAATCACAGAAGGCTAAACATGGTCAAAAGGATGAAACGATGGCGCATCTATCAAGAAGGATACAGTCCCTCCAAGGTGAAGCTGAATCCCTCAGATCACAAATAGCTGAAGCTAAAACAAACTGGAGACTCTTTCAAGTGAATCAGGAAGAACTGAACCTGGCAATCAAAGAGGTTTTGAATGAAGGATCCCAACCTCCGCAAACGCAGAGACCAACAATACAAGGAGAAGCTGAAGCACAGAGGGAACAAGGAGGTGTCCAATATAAAGCAAAAATCACATTAGAGGACTCTAAAGTCGCTGGAGAACAAGTTCTAAGGGACACAGAAAATCACATGGAGTCTCTGAGTGAATGCTTGCTGAAGATGAAGGATAGGTCTTCTCCAAGTCTGGGAGCCCAAAGGGATGGTGGTCACCTGGAATTGGGAAGCACGAGTGAACCAGAAATTGGTGCTCACTTGGAGGATGAGTCCAAAGGAGCTTTGAGCAACCTGGTTTATGGTGCTAAGCTAAAGGCCTCCTTTGAAATCTTGGCAGCAGGAAGAAATCAAAACTGTACTTTCTCATCTAAAGTGGAGAAAACCACGGAAGACCTTATAGAGCACCTTAAAAGTCTGCAGACTGAACAGGCATCCTTGCAGTCAGAAAATGCACAGCTGCAAAGTGAGAATGAGACCCTACAGAAGAACTTTAAAGTCATGATGGAACGCTATCAAGAAAATATGATGAAACTGCACAGGAAATTAAGAGTGGAGGAATACTCCCGGGTGGAGCAAGAGGAGAAAGTTTCCAAAGTCGAAGAAAAGTTGAGCCATACAATGGAAGAGCTGGAGACCTACAGAAAGAGAGCCCAATATCTTGAAGAAGAATTGCAGAGAACCATTCATTCCTGTCTGGGGAAGATTATTTCCTCTGAGAAAGAAGCACATGCTAGTGAGTTGGCAGCTCAGATTGCTGAAAGAAACCTCAGTTATTTCAAGAAACAAAATGTGCGCAGCAGTCAAAAATTAACTGAGAAGGAGCTTAGATTTGAACTTGTAGAAAAAAATCCCTATGATGCACTGGATGTTTCCAACTCAGCAATGGGCAGAAAGCCTTCTCCAAATGGGCCCTCACCAATAGGTCAACCTTCATCTGAAAAAACACCTCCTCATTTTGAAAAGAGTGGTCCACTCACACTCTCACCTTTCACTTCAGTGGGAGGAGGAAGAGGGTCAAGGGACCCTGGAGAATCTTCTAGACCATGCGACCAGCAGTAAAGGAAGAGAATCCAGCTGTCATAAGTTCACTGATTTTCAGAGAGCACCTTCTCAGACTGGGCCCCTCTCTCCTCCAGGGAAACAGGCCAGCAGGCTGATCATCCCTCCACCAGGCCAACCATATTCTTCTGATCCATGTCTTCCTCTACAAGATCGGTTTTACTCTTATGGTGGTAGACCATCGGGACCAGCAGAATACAGAATTCCTAATATGCCTCCTTTGGATAAATGGGATGGGCCAATGTCTTTACAAAGGCAATCCAGTAGAAAGGAGACCATAGTCGATCTCAGGGACTCTGACGTGCCTGATTCCACCCTCCATGCTGAAAACCAAGCAACTGGCTCTGGCTCTGTGTTGGCACCTTTCCCTCCAGTCAGAGGTGCCTTGTTTCCAGTTGACCCAAGGAGTCAGTTCATGAGAAGAGAACCTTTTTTTTCCTCCAACTCTAAAAAAAATCTTGTATGGGAAGCTCGAGATCATTTTCCACCTGGCCTGCCACCCACTCCAGTTCCAATGGGAAATGTCTATGCAGGGAGGGGGTTTTCGTCACAATCTTCCCCCAAGAGCTGGAATTCAGCCCTCTACACCCGCATTCTGAAAGTACAAGTGAGTTCCCTGAAGGGTTCCTTCCACCTGCAAATAAGCCTGTTACTCAACATCCAGAACCAAACAAGAAACCACATGCTGTTGCTCTCTCTTCAAATGTAATTGGACTTATCTCTCATTCTTAGTTTTTAAGTAACTGCTTTTACTTCAGTAATTGACGATACTTTGGCTCCAATAGAAGCTCAATGAAACTATTATTCTTAAGATAGTATTCTGTAAATAAATTGGTTTACGTAAGAATCTTATGAGTAAATTATTCCTATTTTATTTTATTCCAGAGTACAGCATTTAATCTGATGAAGCCACTATTATATAAACAAGAATGGGAGTTCTAGGCACTTGTAATCTAGCTGATGGAAATATATTTTAAACTCCCAACAAAGAAGTGTATTTAGTATGAGTGTAGCAAAGGTCAAGTGACTTTAGGCTTAATGAAAAATTGTCACTGATTTACAGACTGGTTGGGCATATCAGCATGTTTTTCCATATCAGAATAACTAGAGCATGGGAGGACCAAAGGAGAGAACACAACGAAACATGTCATGGAAACAGGGGATCTCAACTACAAAGAAAAATGAGGACCTCTTTTTTATATTGGTTGCATAAAATATTACATAGCTCTTGAGATATCACATTTCCTACATTAGATTCAAGTGAGTTATGAACTCCCATTTTTACCCCATATACACATTGCACAATAACATTGTTTACACATCCACATTTTTACAACACGCCATATTAGTAACTGTTGTATTCTGCTACCTTTTCTATCCTCTACTATCCCCCCCTCTCCTGCCCTCACATCTTCTCTCTCTATACCATCTGCTGTAATTTAAAGTTTGGGAATTGGAAACCACACTTTAAACTCACTCTGCTACCCTTTTTCCCTTCTGTCAAATTACTCATCATCTTCTTCTATTTCTCCTCCTCCTCCTCCTCCTCTTCCTCCTCCTCCTTATACCTTTCATTCATTCATCATACACTCATGCATTGGTTCATTCATTCCTTTCACATATGGTGTTGGGGATCCAACTCAGGACCTTTGAAAGTGCAAAGCCAGCACTCTAGTGCTGAGCCAAAACCCCAGCACCTGTCTTTTTGATTTTATGACTGTTTATATGAAATTCAGAATTGCATTCTGCTATGGTTCACTGATATGTGGATTGACCTAGTCCTTGATTTCTGAGAGACTTTTGGAAAATATGTATGAATTATTAGGAGATTGAAATGAAGAAACAAAGAGGAAATTCCCCAATTTCTTATTCTTCAATTCCACACTCTGACTCTGCCTACCTGCTATAAAAACTTTTAAACGCTTACTCCCCATTTCTATATCATTGCCAACAAGTGAACATTCACTGCCCTACAACAAACCAGAGAACTCACATTCAACAATGTTTCCCCATTAGAGACCAAGAAACAACACTTATTAAAAAGTACCCTAGTTATGAATTAGTAGTTAAAGCTTTATTTGAGTGTTAAATGTGCTCTCATTATGTGTTTGTGTGTTTGTTGATGTGTGTATGTGTGTGTGGGTGTGTGTGCTTCTGTGTCAAACATGCACTGAGGTGTAAAATAAATGCAGGATTGCAACGGCCTTCTTAAAAATAAGAAGCAGCTTTATCACATTTGAAGCCCAGGGAAGAATCTGCCTGATACTTGACCTACAATTAATTGAAATGTGAAAAATTCAAGCCTAGAAAAACAAAGCCAACATACACAATAAATCTAATCAGTGTGTCTCACCTGTTTTCAAATCAGTTCTTTAAATAAACCTAAATTGCCAGCATAAAACATCAGTTACTCTAAAGGAGTGGATGGATGTCCCCTGCCCTGGGCTGTGTAAAATACACGGAGGATCCCGCACCGATTGTTATCTAGAATGACTTCGGCCTGAACTACTATTAGTGAATAGTTGCTGATATACTGCGGTTCTAATACCAATAAACTGGAACAAAGTTAATTTCAGGCTGCAAAGGAATAAATTGATTTTACTAACTGGTTTTTGGAAAACACTGTCATGAAAAATTATCAATATGTTCATAAAGGCATCTACATGTCTCTCCACAGGGGTTTTACTTCATGGGGGAGGGGGTGAGGTCTGGATATAACTTAACTGTCCATTAGTAGGTAGGACAATGTAATGGGAATCACAGTGCACATACCGGTTTGAACTCAATCTAGGTAACATGGATTCATCTCTGTGTAAGAGACTGCTTCTGAGAAACACAATGTAGAGCTCCAAAAGCAGAACGATACTTTCAGAATACCATGTTATATTTGTAAATTGATAGACAGATAGATATACAGAAATCAAAAATCTGAAAACGGTCTGGAAGTGTACATTTCAATAACTTACAATGTCAGTAGTGGGGGATGAATAGCAGATCAAGAAGACTGTATCTGCATGCGAAATGGTTCAATTTTTAAAGAGTTTTTTTTAATGACAATGGACAAAAAATTCAAAGGGTTACAGTAAGTGTTGAGGAGTGACTTGGTAAAAGGAGCACAGAGGTGAGAAAGAATTAAGTAGAGTTATATAGAACCAGGTATAATATCTGTACACATGACTCCATGAAGGGGACACTTAAAGAAATCATAAGGACTAAGGAGAGATCAGGATTAGGGGGGCTTGTAGGAAGAGTTGAAAAAAAAACAAAAGCATGCAATGGGCAGAAATTGTGGAAGAAAAGGCCTCACAGGTGGTAAACTGATCCATCTCTCCCTGGTAGTTCAATTGTATGAATAACAGAGAGGCCGGCTAAGTGGGAAAGTACTTGGAAACTCTGTTCATACAGACAACAGAAAGTGCCACCAGAGTGAAAAAAGGAAACCTAGTAAGGCAGCTCAGCCCCTTCCCCTTGGTGTTTTATGCCAGCTATCTTTCTTACTGTGCCTCTGTTCATCTACACTGATACGTGTTAGGTCCAAAGGCAGTGACAAACATTATTACATGTATTGATGAATCCTGCCAATTCCACAAAGCACAGCCATTTTACTTAGTGTTCTCAATACCTTCTTTTTGACTCTCGTCTCGTTTGAAGAAACACTTTCAGAGGAAAGAAGTTCTCCCTAAGCCACATGTGTCCTTAAGTAAACAATGAATTGAGTGCTATTTCAAGGTGTTTGGGCTGATTCCTCCACATGGCCCGTAAAACCTAAAAAAGTGTCATGCACCAACAGGCAGTACATCTTCACAGAGTCCTGTTCTTTGCACTCCAAGGTCATATTATTTTCCATTTAATGGTCAGAAAAACAGTGTTACAGTGAGTATCCTTCTTAGGAGTAGGAATAAAGTGTTTTGGACTCGCATGTTCAGATACTGAAAAGGCTCAGGGAAGTCCACTTGAGAGCTGGTCATTCGATACAGGTGCTAGAGAGGAAAACGAGCTACCTTCATTTGGCAACTTTTAGACAGTGATACAGCTCTGGCCATGTAAGTGTAAATAACAACAGGTCTAATCATGCATGGTGGCCTATGGGCTTGGAACTTGCATGCTTACAAAACCAGTGATTACTTGTGCATCTTCTCCTTCGAACCTCATATGTGACTCATCAACTAGTCAAGTGTTAACTTGGGAGAAAACAATTTGTTGGGATTTCATTTTTCTACATCAAGCCATGAACTCTTTGTCTTAACATCAACAATATAATTAATGTTCAGGAGTTACATCCATTTCAGAGAGTCATATCCATCCTTCTTATGGCTATATATTTATATGGACCAGCCAGCTTCCTTAGATGTTTTCAAGCCCATGAAAAGACCAAAAAAAAAAAAAAAAAAAAAACAACTGAAAGAAGAGCTTGAAAAATTTTCAACAAATACTAATCTAGAAATGCTGACATGAAAACCAACTAAAGTTTTCAACTCCTTCTTATTTGGAACATTAGCTGTGCCGTGCTTTTCAAACATGACTTCTCAGAACTGACTTGTGCCCATGTTAGCAACTCTTCTGAAATTGCTTTGAAAGTAGACTAATGTGAGAGTTTCTCTTTAGAGATAATTCAAATTCCTTGCATAGAAAGTGGCAGCAGGTCTGGGGATGTTGTAGCTCAGTGACAGTGACCTTGCCTAGCTTGGGGCTGGCCTGCCATGGACTTTCACCCAAAACACTTGCAAGAAAAGAAAATGGAGGGAAGGGAGAGGGAAAGTTGGAAGGGAGGGAGGCAAAGTTGGAGGGATGGAGGGAGGTAGAAAAGAAGGAAGAAGAAAAGGAGAAAAACCAGGAAGGGAGGAAGCAAGCAAGGAAGGAAGGAAATAGGTAGAGCACAAGGGCAGGGAAAGGACTGAGTCACTAAAACAAAAGGCAAGGGACACAAAGACCAATATAGGCCATAAAAGCTGTTGGAACAGTTTAGACAGCTTTAGAATTTGAGTGACATCAAACTGAATGTTATTATGACTGGATGGAATCTTCCTACTAAGCACCGCCTTGGCCCGGCCTAAACCAAATCAAGGGGTGGGTGGCATGGAGAGGAATTCTCTCTGACTGGAGTGGGAAGGACCTAAACCTGTGGAACTTGAGGATGCACTGGGTAGGGAAGGGGACAACACTCCCCTGATGGGCAGTTGAGCACATCAAGGCTCCTGGAAGCCCTTGATCATGGCTCCTACCGCCATACGCAACCCACCTGCCATACGCTCAGCCCCTGAAGGCGATCACAGTGGTCTGCTCCGTTGCCTGGTGCAGGTTGGAGTTCCTGACCAAACACCTAAATGTCCACAGCCTGTGTTGGCCTGCCTGGGCAGGCTGTGGTTGTGGTGGCAAGAGCCAAAGCCGTCTTGGCGCGATGGAGTAGCCAAGGGCTGCCTCTCAGCCATACTAGTGGGTGGTTCTGGAAGAAGTACCCAGGGTTGTGGCAGCATTGTCCGAAGACATGAAGCCAGGCAATCTTTCTTATGGCTTTCCTTGGGAGTTGGTGATGTGTACAGCTCTTGGATTTTTTGCTGTTCTCTCACTTTTCTGGAGAAGTTTTGGTTAGTAGCAGGCTTTACATGGGAAGAGAAAAAAAGCTGGCTCTAAATCTTGCTGGACTTATTGAAAAAAAATGTGGACTTCTTGAGAAAGTTAGCCTTGTTGAAAAAGAACATGAAGGCTTAGACTCATCTTTAAAGGACTGCAGGTTTGAGAAGGGTTCAAGGGAAGCACAACAACTGGAGGCAACCTACGAAAAGCTGCATAGGTCCGAATCCAGCCATGGCATTGAAATCCTCTTTCTTGAAGAAGAGCTCAAATCACAGAAGGCTAAACATGGTCAAAAGGATGAAACGATGGCGCATCTATCAAGAAGGATACAGTCCCTCCAAGGTGAAGCTGAATCCCTCAGATCACAAATAGCTGAAGCTAAAACAAACTGGAGACTCTTTCAAGTGAATCAGGAAGAACTGAACCTGGCAATCAAAGAGGTTTTGAATGAAGGATCCCAACCTCCGCAAACGCAGAGACCAACAATACAAGGAGAAGCTGAAGCACAGAGGGAACAAGGAGGTGTCCAATATAAAGCAAAAATCACATTAGAGGACTCTAAAGTCGCTGGAGAACAAGTTCTAAGGGACACAGAAAATCACATGGAGTCTCTGAGTGAATGCTTGCTGAAGATGAAGGATAGGTCTTCTCCAAGTCTGGGAGCCCAAAGGGATGGTGGTCACCTGGAATTGGGAAGCACGAGTGAACCAGAAATTGGTGCTCACTTGGAGGATGAGTCCAAAGGAGCTTTGAGCAACCTGGTTTATGGTGCTAAGCTAAAGGCCTCCTTTGAAATCTTGGCAGCAGGAAGAAATCAAAACTGTACTTTCTCATCTAAAGTGGAGAAAACCACGGAAGACCTTATAGAGCACCTTAAAAGTCTGCAGACTGAACAGGCATCCTTGCAGTCAGAAAATGCACAGCTGCAAAGTGAGAATGAGACCCTACAGAAGAACTTTAAAGTCATGATGGAACGCTATCAAGAAAATATGATGAAACTGCACAGGAAATTAAGAGTGGAGGAATACTCCCGGGTGGAGCAAGAGGAGAAAGTTTCCAAAGTCGAAGAAAAGTTGAGCCATACAATGGAAGAGCTGGAGACCTACAGAAAGAGAGCCCAATATCTTGAAGAAGAATTGCAGAGAACCATTCATTCCTGTCTGGGGAAGATTATTTCCTCTGAGAAAGAAGCACATGCTAGTGAGTTGGCAGCTCAGATTGCTGAAAGAAACCTCAGTTATTTCAAGAAACAAAATGTGCGCAGCAGTCAAAAATTAACTGAGAAGGAGCTTAGATTTGGACTTGTAGAAAAAAATCCCTATGATGCACTGGATGTTTCCAACTCAGCAATGGGCAGAAAGCCTTCTCCAAATGGGCCCTCACCAATAGGTCAACCTTCATCTGAAAAAAGACCTCCTCATTTTGAAAAGAGTGGTCCACTCACACTCTCACCTTTCACTTCAGTGGGAGGAGGAAGAGGGTCAAGGGACCCTGGAGAATCTTCTAGACCATGCGACCAGCAGTAAAGGAAGAGAATCCAGCTGTCATAAGTTCACTGATTTTCAGAGAGCACCTTCTCAGACTGGGCCCCTCTCTCCTCCAGGGAAACAGGCCAGCAGGCTGATCATCCCTCCACCAGGCCAACCATATTCTTCTGATCCATGTCTTCCTCTACAAGATCGGTTTTACTCTTATGGTGGTAGACCATCGGGACCAGCAGAATACAGAATTCCTAATATGCCTCCTTTGGATAAATGGGATGGGCCAATGTCTTTACAAAGGCAATCCAGTAGAAAGGAGACCATAGTCGATCTCAGGGACTCTGACGTGCCTGATTCCACCCTCCATGCTGAAAACCAAGCAACTGGCTCTGGCTCTGTGTTGGCACCTTTCCCTCCAGTCAGAGGTGCCTTGTTTCCAGTTGACCCAAGGAGTCAGTTCATGAGAAGAGAACCTTTTTTTTCCTCCAACTCTAAAAAAAATCTTGTATGGGAAGCTCGAGATCATTTTCCACCTGGCCTGCCACCCACTCCAGTTCCAATGGGAAATGTCTATGCAGGGAGGGGGTTTTCGTCACAATCTTCCCCCAAGAGCTGGAATTCAGCCCTCTACACCCGCATTCTGAAAGTACAAGTGAGTTCCCTGAAGGGTTCCTTCCACCTGCAAATAAGCCTGTTACTCAACATCCAGAACCAAACAAGAAACCACATGCTGTTGTTCTCTCTTCAAATGTAATTGGACTTATCTCTCATTTTTAGTTTTTAAGTAACTGCTTTTACTTCAGTAATTGACGATACTTTGGCTCCAATAGAAGCTCAATGAAACTATTATTCTTAAGATAGTATTCTGTAAATAAATTGGTTTACGTAAGAATCTTATGAGTAAATTATTCCTATTTTATTTTATTCCAGAGTACAGCATTTAATCTGATGAAGCCACTATTATATAAACAAGAATGGGAGTTCTAGGCACTTGTAATCTAGCTGATGGAAATATATTTTAAACTCCCAACAAAGAAGTGTATTTAGTATGAGTGTAGCAAAGGTCAAGTGACTTTAGGCTTAATGAAAAATTGTCACTGATTTACAGACTGGTTGGGCATATCAGCATGTTTTTCCATATCAGAATAACTAGAGCATGGGAGGACCAAAGGAGAGAACACAACGAAACATGTCATGGAAACAGGGGATCTCAACTACAAAGAAAAATGAGGACCTCTTTTTTATATTGGTTGCATAAAATATTACATAGCTCTTGAGATATCACATTTCCTACATTAGATTCAAGTGAGTTATGAACTCCCATTTTTACCCCATATACACATTGCACAATAACATTGTTTACACATCCACATTTTTACAACACGCCATATTAGTAACTGTTGTATTCTGCTACCTTTTCTATCCTCTACTATCCCCCCCTCTCCTGCCCTCACATCTTCTCTCTCTATACCATCTGCTGTAATTTAAAGTTTGGGAATTGGAAACCACACTTTAAACTCACTCTGCTACCCTTTTTCCCTTCTGTCAAATTACTCATCATCTTCTTCTATTTCTCCTCCTCCTCCTCCTCCTCTTCCTCCTCCTCCTTATACCTTTCATTCATTCATCATACACTCATGCATTGGTTCATTCATTCCTTTCACATATGGTGTTGGGGATCCAACTCAGGACCTTTGAAAGTGCAAAGCCAGCACTCTAGTGCTGAGCCAAAACCCCAGCACCTGTCTTTTTGATTTTATGACTGTTTATATGAAATTCAGAATTGCATTCTGCTATGGTTCACTGATATGTGGATTGACCTAGTCCTTGATTTCTGAGAGACTTTTGGAAAATATGTATGAATTATTAGGAGATTGAAATGAAGAAACAAAGAGGAAATTCCCCAATTTCTTATTCTTCAATTCCACACTCTGACTCTGCCTACCTGCTATAAAAACTTTTAAACGCTTACTCCCCATTTCTATATCATTGCCAACAAGTGAACATTCACTGCCCTACAACAAACCAGAGAACTCACATTCAACAATGTTTCCCCATTAGAGACCAAGAAACAACACTTATTAAAAAGTACCCTAGTTATGAATTAGTAGTTAAAGCTTTATTTGAGTGTTAAATGTGCTCTCATTATGTGTTTGTGTGTTTGTTGATGTGTGTATGTGTGTGTGGGTGTGTGTGCTTCTGTGTCAAACATGCACTGAGGTGTAAAATAAATGCAGGATTGCAACGGCCTTCTTAAAAATAAGAAGCAGCTTTATCACATTTGAAGCCCAGGGAAGAATCTGCCTGATACTTGACCTACAATTAATTGAAATGTGAAAAATTCAAGCCTAGAAAAACAAAGCCAACATACACAATAAATCTAATCAGTGTGTCTCACCTGTTTTCAAATCAGTTCTTTAAATAAACCTAAATTGCCAGCATAAAACATCAGTTACTCTAAAGGAGTGGATGGATGTCCCCTGCCCTGGGCTGTGTAAAATACACGGAGGATCCCGCACCGATTGTTATCTAGAATGACTTCGGCCTGAACTACTATTAGTGAATAGTTGCTGATATACTGCGGTTCTAATACCAATAAACTGGAACAAAGTTAATTTCAGGCTGCAAAGGAATAAATTGATTTTACTAACTGGTTTTTGGAAAACACTGTCATGAAAAATTATCAATATGTTCATAAAGGCATCTACATGTCTCTCCACAGGGGTTTTACTTCATGGGGGAGGGGGTGAGGTCTGGATATAACTTAACTGTCCATTAGTAGGTAGGACAATGTAATGGGAATCACAGTGCACATACCGGTTTGAACTCAATCTAGGTAACATGGATTCATCTCTGTGTAAGAGACTGCTTCTGAGAAACACAATGTAGAGCTCCAAAAGCAGAACGATACTTTCAGAATACCATGTTATATTTGTAAATTGATAGACAGATAGATATACAGAAATCAAAAATCTGAAAACGGTCTGGAAGTGTACATTTCAATAACTTACAATGTCAGTAGTGGGGGATGAATAGCAGATCAAGAAGACTGTATCTGCATGCGAAATGGTTCAATTTTTAAAGAGTTTTTTTTAATGACAATGGACAAAAAATTCAAAGGGTTACAGTAAGTGTTGAGGAGTGACTTGGTAAAAGGAGCACAGAGGTGAGAAAGAATTAAGTAGAGTTATATAGAACCAGGTATAATATCTGTACACATGACTCCATGAAGGGGACACTTAAAGAAATCATAAGGACTAAGGAGAGATCAGGATTAGGGGGGCTTGTAGGAAGAGTTGAAAAAAAAACAAAAGCATGCAATGGGCAGAAATTGTGGAAGAAAAGGCCTCACAGGTGGTAAACTGATCCATCTCTCCCTGGTAGTTCAATTGTATGAATAACAGAGAGGCCGGCTAAGTGGGAAAGTACTTGGAAACTCTGTTCATACAGACAACAGAAAGTGCCACCAGAGTGAAAAAAGGAAACCTAGTAAGGCAGCTCAGCCCCTTCCCCTTGGTGTTTTATGCCAGCTATCTTTCTTACTGTGCCTCTGTTCATCTACACTGATACGTGTTAGGTCCAAAGGCAGTGACAAACATTATTACATGTATTGATGAATCCTGCCAATTCCACAAAGCACAGCCATTTTACTTAGTGTTCTCAATACCTTCTTTTTGACTCTCGTCTCGTTTGAAGAAACACTTTCAGAGGAAAGAAGTTCTCCCTAAGCCACATGTGTCCTTAAGTAAACAATGAATTGAGTGCTATTTCAAGGTGTTTGGGCTGATTCCTCCACATGGCCCGTAAAACCTAAAAAAGTGTCATGCACCAACAGGCAGTACATCTTCACAGAGTCCTGTTCTTTGCACTCCAAGGTCATATTATTTTCCATTTAATGGTCAGAAAAACAGTGTTACAGTGAGTATCCTTCTTAGGAGTAGGAATAAAGTGTTTTGGACTCGCATGTTCAGATACTGAAAAGGCTCAGGGAAGTCCACTTGAGAGCTGGTCATTCGATACAGGTGCTAGAGAGGAAAACGAGCTACCTTCATTTGGCAACTTTTAGACAGTGATACAGCTCTGGCCATGTAAGTGTAAATAACAACAGGTCTAATCATGCATGGTGGCCTATGGGCTTGGAACTTGCATGCTTACAAAACCAGTGATTACTTGTGCATCTTCTCCTTCGAACCTCATATGTGACTCATCAACTAGTCAAGTGTTAACTTGGGAGAAAACAATTTGTTGGGATTTCATTTTTCTACATCAAGCCATGAACTCTTTGTCTTAACATCAACAATATAATTAATGTTCAGGAGTTACATCCATTTCAGAGAGTCATATCCATCCTTCTTATGGCTATATATTTATATGGACCAGCCAGCTTCCTTAGATGTTTTCAAGCCCATGAAAAGACCAAAAAAAAAAAAAAAAAAAAAACAACTGAAAGAAGAGCTTGAAAAATTTTCAACAAATACTAATCTAGAAATGCTGACATGAAAACCAACTAAAGTTTTCAACTCCTTCTTATTTGGAACATTAGCTGTGCCGTGCTTTTCAAACATGACTTCTCAGAACTGACTTGTGCCCATGTTAGCAACTCTTCTGAAATTGCTTTGAAAGTAGACTAATGTGAGAGTTTCTCTTTAGAGATAATTCAAATTCCTTGCATAGAAAGTGGCAGCAGGTCTGGGGATGTTGTAGCTCAGTGACAGTGACCTTGCCTAGCTTGGGGCTGGCCTGCCATGGACTTTCACCCAAAACACTTGCAAGAAAAGAAAATGGAGGGAAGGGAGAGGGAAAGTTGGAAGGGAGGGAGGCAAAGTTGGAGGGATGGAGGGAGGTAGAAAAGAAGGAAGAAGAAAAGGAGAAAAACCAGGAAGGGAGGAAGCAAGCAAGGAAGGAAGGAAATAGGTAGAGCACAAGGGCAGGGAAAGGACTGAGTCACTAAAACAAAAGGCAAGGGACACAAAGACCAATATAGGCCATAAAAGCTGTTGGAACAGTTTAGACAGCTTTAGAATTTGAGTGACATCAAACTGAATGTTATTATGACTGGATGGAATCTTCCTACTAAGCACCGCCTTGGCCCGGCCTAAACCAAATCAAGGGGTGGGTGGCATGGAGAGGAATTCTCTCTGACTGGAGTGGGAAGGACCTAAACCTGTGGAACTTGAGGATGCACTGGGTAGGGAAGGGGACAACACTCCCCTGATGGGCAGTTGAGCACATCAAGGCTCCTGGAAGCCCTTGATCATGGCTCCTACCGCCATACGCAACCCACCTGCCATACGCTCAGCCCCTGAAGGCGATCACAGTGGTCTGCTCCGTTGCCTGGTGCAGGTTGGAGTTCCTGACCAAACACCTAAATGTCCACAGCCTGTGTTGGCCTGCCTGGGCAGGCTGTGGTTGTGGTGGCAAGAGCCAAAGCCGTCTTGGCGCGATGGAGTAGCCAAGGGCTGCCTCTCAGCCATACTAGTGGGTGGTTCTGGAAGAAGTACCCAGGGTTGTGGTAGCATTGTCCGAAGACATGAAGCCAGGCAATCTTTCTTATGGCTTTCCTTGGGAGTTGGTGATGTGTACAGCTCTTGGATTTTTTGCTGTTCTCTCACTTTTCTGGAGAAGTTTTCAGTCGGTTAGTAGCAGGCTTTACATGGGAAGAGAAAAAAAGCTGGCTCTAAATCTTGCTGGACTTATTGAAAAAAAATGTGGACTTCTTGAGAAAGTTAGCCTTGTTGAAAAAGAACATGAAGGCTTAGACTCATCTTTAAAGGACTGCAGGTTTGAGAAGGGTTCAAGGGAAGCACAACAACTGGAGGCAACCTACGAAAAGCTGCATAGGTCCGAATCCAGCCATGGCATTGAAATCCTCTTTCTTGAAGAAGAGCTCAAATCACAGAAGGCTAAACATGGTCAAAAGGATGAAACGATGGCGCATCTATCAAGAAGGATACAGTCCCTCCAAGGTGAAGCTGAATCCCTCAGATCACAAATAGCTGAAGCTAAAACAAACTGGAGACTCTTTCAAGTGAATCAGGAAGAACTGAACCTGGCAATCAAAGAGGTTTTGAATGAAGGATCCCAACCTCCGCAAACGCAGAGACCAACAATACAAGGAGAAGCTGAAGCACAGAGGGAACAAGGAGGTGTCCAATATAAAGCAAAAATCACATTAGAGGACTCTAAAGTCGCTGGAGAACAAGTTCTAAGGGACACAGAAAATCACATGGAGTCTCTGAGTGAATGCTTGCTGAAGATGAAGGATAGGTCTTCTCCAAGTCTGGGAGCCCAAAGGGATGGTGGTCACCTGGAATTGGGAAGCACGAGTGAACCAGAAATTGGTGCTCACTTGGAGGATGAGTCCAAAGGAGCTTTGAGCAACCTGGTTTATGGTGCTAAGCTAAAGGCCTCCTTTGAAATCTTGGCAGCAGGAAGAAATCAAAACTGTACTTTCTCATCTAAAGTGGAGAAAACCACGGAAGACCTTATAGAGCACCTTAAAAGTCTGCAGACTGAACAGGCATCCTTGCAGTCAGAAAATGCACAGCTGCAAAGTGAGAATGAGACCCTACAGAAGAACTTTAAAGTCATGATGGAACGCTATCAAGAAAATATGATGAAACTGCACAGGAAATTAAGAGTGGAGGAATACTCCCGGGTGGAGCAAGAGGAGAAAGTTTCCAAAGTCGAAGAAAAGTTGAGCCATACAATGGAAGAGCTGGAGACCTACAGAAAGAGAGCCCAATATCTTGAAGAAGAATTGCAGAGAACCATTCATTCCTGTCTGGGGAAGATTATTTCCTCTGAGAAAGAAGCACATGCTAGTGAGTTGGCAGCTCAGATTGCTGAAAGAAACCTCAGTTATTTCAAGAAACAAAATGTGCGCAGCAGTCAAAAATTAACTGAGAAGGAGCTTAGATTTGGACTTGTAGAAAAAAATCCCTATGATGCACTGGATGTTTCCAACTCAGCAATGGGCAGAAAGCCTTCTCCAAATGGGCCCTCACCAATAGGTCAACCTTCATCTGAAAAAACACCTCCTCATTTTGAAAAGAGTGGTCCACTCACACTCTCACCTTTCACTTCAGTGGGAGGAGGAAGAGGGTCAAGGGACCCTGGAGAATCTTCTAGACCATGCGACCAGCAGTAAAGGAAGAGAATCCAGCTGTCATAAGTTCACTGATTTTCAGAGAGCACCTTCTCAGACTGGGCCCCTCTCTCCTCCAGGGAAACAGGCCAGCAGGCTGATCATCCCTCCACCAGGCCAACCATATTCTTCTGATCCATGTCTTCCTCTACAAGATCGGTTTTACTCTTATGGTGGTAGACCATCGGGACCAGCAGAATACAGAATTCCTAATATGCCTCCTTTGGATAAATGGGATGGGCCAATGTCTTTACAAAGGCAATCCAGTAGAAAGGAGACCATAGTCGATCTCAGGGACTCTGACGTGCCTGATTCCACCCTCCATGCTGAAAACCAAGCAACTGGCTCTGGCTCTGTGTTGGCACCTTTCCCTCCAGTCAGAGGTGCCTTGTTTCCAGTTGACCCAAGGAGTCAGTTCATGAGAAGAGAACCTTTTTTTTCCTCCAACTCTAAAAAAAATCTTGTATGGGAAGCTCGAGATCATTTTCCACCTGGCCTGCCACCCACTCCAGTTCCAATGGGAAATGTCTATGCAGGGAGGGGGTTTTCGTCACAATCTTCCCCCAAGAGCTGGAATTCAGCCCTCTACACCCGCATTCTGAAAGTACAAGTGAGTTCCCTGAAGGGTTCCTTCCACCTGCAAATAAGCCTGTTACTCAACATCCAGAACCAAACAAGAAACCACATGCTGTTGCTCTCTCTTCAAATGTAATTGGACTTATCTCTCATTTTTAGTTTTTAAGTAACTGCTTTTACTTCAGTAATTGACGATACTTTGGCTCCAATAGAAGCTCAATGAAACTATTATTCTTAAGATAGTATTCTGTAAATAAATTGGTTTACGTAAGAATCTTATGAGTAAATTATTCCTATTTTATTTTATTCCAGAGTACAGCATTTAATCTGATGAAGCCACTATTATATAAACAAGAATGGGAGTTCTAGGCACTTGTAATCTAGCTGATGGAAATATATTTTAAACTCCCAACAAAGAAGTGTATTTAGTATGAGTGTAGCAAAGGTCAAGTGACTTTAGGCTTAATGAAAAATTGTCACTGATTTACAGACTGGTTGGGCATATCAGCATGTTTTTCCATATCAGAATAACTAGAGCATGGGAGGACCAAAGGAGAGAACACAACGAAACATGTCATGGAAACAGGGGATCTCAACTACAAAGAAAAATGAGGACCTCTTTTTTATATTGGTTGCATAAAATATTACATAGCTCTTGAGATATCACATTTCCTACATTAGATTCAAGTGAGTTATGAACTCCCATTTTTACCCCATATACACATTGCACAATAACATTGTTTACACATCCACATTTTTACAACACGCCATATTAGTAACTGTTGTATTCTGCTACCTTTTCTATCCTCTACTATCCCCCCCTCTCCTGCCCTCACATCTTCTCTCTCTATACCATCTGCTGTAATTTAAAGTTTGGGAATTGGAAACCACACTTTAAACTCACTCTGCTACCCTTTTTCCCTTCTGTCAAATTACTCATCATCTTCTTCTATTTCTCCTCCTCCTCCTCCTCCTCTTCCTCCTCCTCCTTATACCTTTCATTCATTCATCATACACTCATGCATTGGTTCATTCATTCCTTTCACATATGGTGTTGGGGATCCAACTCAGGACCTTTGAAAGTGCAAAGCCAGCACTCTAGTGCTGAGCCAAAACCCCAGCACCTGTCTTTTTGATTTTATGACTGTTTATATGAAATTCAGAATTGCATTCTGCTATGGTTCACTGATATGTGGATTGACCTAGTCCTTGATTTCTGAGAGACTTTTGGAAAATATGTATGAATTATTAGGAGATTGAAATGAAGAAACAAAGAGGAAATTCCCCAATTTCTTATTCTTCAATTCCACACTCTGACTCTGCCTACCTGCTATAAAAACTTTTAAACGCTTACTCCCCATTTCTATATCATTGCCAACAAGTGAACATTCACTGCCCTACAACAAACCAGAGAACTCACATTCAACAATGTTTCCCCATTAGAGACCAAGAAACAACACTTATTAAAAAGTACCCTAGTTATGAATTAGTAGTTAAAGCTTTATTTGAGTGTTAAATGTGCTCTCATTATGTGTTTGTGTGTTTGTTGATGTGTGTATGTGTGTGTGGGTGTGTGTGCTTCTGTGTCAAACATGCACTGAGGTGTAAAATAAATGCAGGATTGCAACGGCCTTCTTAAAAATAAGAAGCAGCTTTATCACATTTGAAGCCCAGGGAAGAATCTGCCTGATACTTGACCTACAATTAATTGAAATGTGAAAAATTCAAGCCTAGAAAAACAAAGCCAACATACACAATAAATCTAATCAGTGTGTCTCACCTGTTTTCAAATCAGTTCTTTAAATAAACCTAAATTGCCAGCATAAAACATCAGTTGCTCTAAAGGAGTGGATGGATGTCCCCTGCCCTGGGCTGTGTAAAATACACGGAGGATCCCGCACCGATTGTTATCTAGAATGACTTCGGCCTGAACTACTATTAGTGAATAGTTGCTGATATACTGCGGTTCTAATACCAATAAACTGGAACAAAGTTAATTTCAGGCTGCAAAGGAATAAATTGATTTTACTAACTGGTTTTTGGAAAACACTGTCATGAAAAATTATCAATATGTTCATAAAGGCATCTACATGTCTCTCCACAGGGGTTTTACTTCATGGGGGAGGGGGTGAGGTCTGGATATAACTTAACTGTCCATTAGTAGGTAGGACAATGTAATGGGAATCACAGTGCACATACCGGTTTGAACTCAATCTAGGTAACATGGATTCATCTCTGTGTAAGAGACTGCTTCTGAGAAACACAATGTAGAGCTCCAAAAGCAGAACGATACTTTCAGAATACCATGTTATATTTGTAAATTGATAGACAGATAGATATACAGAAATCAAAAATCTGAAAACGGTCTGGAAGTGTACATTTCAATAACTTACAATGTCAGTAGTGGGGGATTAATAGCAGATCAAGAAGACTGTATCTGCATGCGAAATGGTTCAATTTTTAAAGAGTTTTTTTTAATGACAATGGACAAAAAATTCAAAGGGTTACAGTAAGTGTTGAGGAGTGACTTGGTAAAAGGAGCACAGAGGTGAGAAAGAATTAAGTAGAGTTATATAGAACCAGGTATAATATCTGTACACATGACTCCATGAAGGGGACACTTAAAGAAATCATAAGGACTAAGGAGAGATCAGGATTAGGGGGGCTTGTAGGAAGAGTTGAAAAAAAAACAAAAGCATGCAATGGGCAGAAATTGTGGAAGAAAAGGCCTCACAGGTGGTAAACTGATCCATCTCTCCCTGGTAGTTCAATTGTATGAATAACAGAGAGGCCGGCTAAGTGGGAAAGTACTTGGAAACTCTGTTCATACAGACAACAGAAAGTGCCACCAGAGTGAAAAAAGGAAACCTAATAAGGCAGCTCAGCCCCTTCCCCTTGGTGTTTTATGCCAGCTATCTTTCTTACTGTGCCTCTGTTCATCTACACTGATACGTGTTAGGTCCAAAGGCAGTGACAAACATTATTACATGTATTGATGAATCCTGCCAATTCCACAAAGCACAGCCATTTTACTTAGTGTTCTCAATACCTTCTTTTTGACTCTCGTCTCGTTTGAAGAAACACTTTCAGAGGAAAGAAGTTCTCCCTAAGCCACATGTGTCCTTAAGTAAACAATGAATTGAGTGCTATTTCAAGGTGTTTGGGCTGATTCCTCCACATGGCCCGTAAAACCTAAAAAAGTGTCATGCACCAACAGGCAGTACATCTTCACAGAGTCCTGTTCTTTGCACTCCAAGGTCATATTATTTTCCATTTAATGGTCAGAAAAACAGTGTTACAGTGAGTATCCTTCTTAGGAGTAGGAATAAAGTGTTTTGGACTCGCATGTTCAGATACTGAAAAGGCTCAGGGAAGTCCACTTGAGAGCTGGTCATTCGATACAGGTGCTAGAGAGGAAAACGAGCTACCTTCATTTGGCAACTTTTAGACAGTGATACAGCTCTGGCCATGTAAGTGTAAATAACAACAGGTCTAATCATGCATGGTGGCCTATGGGCTTGGAACTTGCATGCTTACAAAACCAGTGATTACTTGTGCATCTTCTCCTTCGAACCTCATATGTGACTCATCAACTAGTCAAGTGTTAACTTGGGAGAAAACAATTTGTTGGGATTTCATTTTTCTACATCAAGCCATGAACTCTTTGTCTTAACATCAACAATATAATTAATGTTCAGGAGTTACATCCATTTCAGAGAGTCATATCCATCCTTCTTATGGCTATATATTTATATGGACCAGCCAGCTTCCTTAGATGTTTTCAAGCCCATGAAAAGACCAAAAAAAAAAAAAAACAACTGAAAGAAGAGCTTGAAAAATTTTCAACAAATACTAATCTAGAAATGCTGACATGAAAACCAACTAAAGTTTTCAACTCCTTCTTATTTGGAACATTAGCTGTGCCGTGCTTTTCAAACATGACTTCTCAGAACTGACTTGTGCCCATGTTAGCAACTCTTCTGAAATTGCTTTGAAAGTAGACTAATGTGAGAGTTTCTCTTTAGAGATAATTCAAATTCCTTGCATAGAAAGTGGCAGCAGGTCTGGGGATGTTGTAGCTCAGTGACAGTGACCTTGCCTAGCTTGGGGCTGGCCTGCCATGGACTTTCACCCAAAACACTTGCAAGAAAAGAAAATGGAGGGAAGGGAGAGGGAAAGTTGGAAGGGAGGGAGGCAAAGTTGGAGGGATGGAGGGAGGTAGAAAAGAAGGAAGAAGAAAAGGAGAAAAACCAGGAAGGGAGGAAGCAAGCAAGGAAGGAAGGAAATAGGTAGAGCACAAGGGCAGGGAAAGGACTGAGTCACTAAAACAAAAGGCAAGGGACACAAAGACCAATATAGGCCATAAAAGCTGTTGGAACAGTTTAGACAGCTTTAGAATTTGAGTGACATCAAACTGAATGTTATTATGACTGGATGGAATCTTCCTACTAAGCACCGCCTTGGCCCGGCCTAAACCAAATCAAGGGGTGGGTGGCATGGAGAGGAATTCTCTCTGACTGGAGTGGGAAGGACCTAAACCTGTGGAACTTGAGGATGCACTGGGTAGGGAAGGGGACAACACTCCCCTGATGGGCAGTTGAGCACATCAAGGCTCCTGGAAGCCCTTGATCATGGCTCCTACCGCCATACGCAACCCACCTGCCATACGCTCAGCCCCTGAAGGCGATCACAGTGGTCTGCTCCGTTGCCTGGTGCAGGTTGGAGTTCCTGACCAAACACCTAAATGTCCACAGCCTGTGTTGGCCTGCCTGGGCAGGCTGTGGTTGTGGTGGCAAGAGCCAAAGCCGTCTTGGCGCGATGGAGTAGCCAAGGGCTGCCTCTCAGCCATACTAGTGGGTGGTTCTGGAAGAAGTACCCAGGGTTGTGGCAGCATTGTCCGAAGACATGAAGCCAGGCAATCTTTCTTATGGCTTTCCTTGGGAGTTGGTGATGTGTACAGCTCTTGGATTTTTTGCTGTTCTCTCACTTTTCTGGAGAAGTTTTCAGTCGGTTAGTAGCAGGCTTTACATGGGAAGAGAAAAAAAGCTGGCTCTAAATCTTGCTGGACTTATTGAAAAAAAATGTGGACTTCTTGAGAAAGTTAGCCTTGTTGAAAAAGAACATGAAGGCTTAGACTCATCTTTAAAGGACTGCAGGTTTGAGAAGGGTTCAAGGGAAGCACAACAACTGGAGGCAACCTACGAAAAGCTGCATAGGTCCGAATCCAGCCATGGCATTGAAATCCTCTTTCTTGAAGAAGAGCTCAAATCACAGAAGGCTAAACATGGTCAAAAGGATGAAACGATGGCGCATCTATCAAGAAGGATACAGTCCCTCCAAGGTGAAGCTGAATCCCTCAGATCACAAATAGCTGAAGCTAAAACAAACTGGAGACTCTTTCAAGTGAATCAGGAAGAACTGAACCTGGCAATCAAAGAGGTTTTGAATGAAGGATCCCAACCTCCGCAAATGCAGAGACCAACAATACAAGGAGAAGCTGAAGCACAGAGGGAACAAGGAGGTGTCCAATATAAAGCAAAAATCACATTAGAGGACTCTAAAGTCGCTGGAGAACAAGTTCTAAGGGACACAGAAAATCACATGGAGTCTCTGAGTGAATGCTTGCTGAAGATGAAGGATAGGTCTTCTCCAAGTCTGGGAGCCCAAAGGGATGGTGGTCACCTGGAATTGGGAAGCACGAGTGAACCAGAAATTGGTGCTCACTTGGAGGATGAGTCCAAAGGAGCTTTGAGCAACCTGGTTTATGGTGCTAAGCTAAAGGCCTCCTTTGAAATCTTGGCAGCAGGAAGAAATCAAAACTGTACTTTCTCATCTAAAGTGGAGAAAACCACGGAAGACCTTATAGAGCACCTTAAAAGTCTGCAGACTGAACAGGCATCCTTGCAGTCAGAAAATGCACAGCTGCAAAGTGAGAATGAGACCCTACAGAAGAACTTTAAAGTCATGATGGAACGCTATCAAGAAAATATGATGAAACTGCACAGGAAATTAAGAGTGGAGGAATACTCCCGGGTGGAGCAAGAGGAGAAAGTTTCCAAAGTCGAAGAAAAGTTGAGCCATACAATGGAAGAGCTGGAGACCTACAGAAAGAGAGCCCAATATCTTGAAGAAGAATTGCAGAGAACCATTCATTCCTGTCTGGGGAAGATTATTTCCTCTGAGAAAGAAGCACATGCTAGTGAGTTGGCAGCTCAGATTGCTGAAAGAAACCTCAGTTATTTCAAGAAACAAAATGTGCGCAGCAGTCAAAAATTAACTGAGAAGGAGCTTAGATTTGGACTTGTAGAAAAAAATCCCTATGATGCACTGGATGTTTCCAACTCAGCAATGGGCAGAAAGCCTTCTCCAAATGGGCCCTCACCAATAGGTCAACCTTCATCTGAAAAAAGACCTCCTCATTTTGAAAAGAGTGGTCCACTCACACTCTCACCTTTCACTTCAGTGGGAGGAGGAAGAGGGTCAAGGGACCCTGGAGAATCTTCTAGACCATGCGACCAGCAGTAAAGGAAGAGAATCCAGCTGTCATAAGTTCACTGATTTTCAGAGAGCACCTTCTCAGACTGGGCCCCTCTCTCCTCCAGGGAAACAGGCCAGCAGGCTGATCATCCCTCCACCAGGCCAACCATATTCTTCTGATCCATGTCTTCCTCTACAAGATCGGTTTTACTCTTATGGTGGTAGACCATCGGGACCAGCAGAATACAGAATTCCTAATATGCCTCCTTTGGATAAATGGGATGGGCCAATGTCTTTACAAAGGCAATCCAGTAGAAAGGAGACCATAGTCGATCTCAGGGACTCTGACGTGCCTGATTCCACCCTCCATGCTGAAAACCAAGCAACTGGCTCTGGCTCTGTGTTGGCACCTTTCCCTCCAGTCAGAGGTGCCTTGTTTCCAGTTGACCCAAGGAGTCAGTTCATGAGAAGAGAACCTTTTTTTTCCTCCAACTCTAAAAAAAATCTTGTATGGGAAGCTCGAGATCATTTTCCACCTGGCCTGCCACCCACTCCAGTTCCAATGGGAAATGTCTATGCAGGGAGGGGGTTTTCGTCACAATCTTCCCCCAAGAGCTGGAATTCAGCCCTCTACACCCGCATTCTGAAAGTACAAGTGAGTTCCCTGAAGGGTTCCTTCCACCTGCAAATAAGCCTGTTACTCAACATCCAGAACCAAACAAGAAACCACATGCTGTTGCTCTCTCTTCAAATGTAATTGGACTTATCTCTCATTTTTAGTTTTTAAGTAACTGCTTTTACTTCAGTAATTGACGATACTTTGGCTCCAATAGAAGCTCAATGAAACTATTATTCTTAAGATAGTATTCTGTAAATAAATTGGTTTACGTAAGAATCTTATGAGTAAATTATTCCTATTTTATTTTATTCCAGAGTACAGCATTTAATCTGATGAAGCCACTATTATATAAACAAGAATGGGAGTTCTAGGCACTTGTAATCTAGCTGATGGAAATATATTTTAAACTCCCAACAAAGAAGTGTATTTAGTATGAGTGTAGCAAAGGTCAAGTGACTTTAGGCTTAATGAAAAATTGTCACTGATTTACAGACTGGTTGGGCATATCAGCATGTTTTTCCATATCAGAATAACTAGAGCATGGGAGGACCAAAGGAGAGAACACAACGAAACATGTCATGGAAACAGGGGATCTCAACTACAAAGAAAAATGAGGACCTCTTTTTTATATTGGTTGCATAAAATATTACATAGCTCTTGAGATATCACATTTCCTACATTAGATTCAAGTGAGTTATGAACTCCCATTTTTACCCCATATACACATTGCACAATAACATTGTTTACACATCCACATTTTTACAACACGCCATATTAGTAACTGTTGTATTCTGCTACCTTTTCTATCCTCTACTATCCCCCCCTCTCCTGCCCTCACATCTTCTCTCTCTATACCATCTGCTGTAATTTAAAGTTTGGGAATTGGAAACCACACTTTAAACTCACTCTGCTACCCTTTTTCCCTTCTGTCAAATTACTCATCATCTTCTTCTATTTCTCCTCCTCCTCCTCCTCCTCTTCCTCCTCCTCCTTATACCTTTCATTCATTCATCATACACTCATGCATTGGTTCATTCATTCCTTTCACATATGGTGTTGGGGATCCAACTCAGGACCTTTGAAAGTGCAAAGCCAGCACTCTAGTGCTGAGCCAAAACCCCAGCACCTGTCTTTTTGATTTTATGACTGTTTATATGAAATTCAGAATTGCATTCTGCTATGGTTCACTGATATGTGGATTGACCTAGTCCTTGATTTCTGAGAGACTTTTGGAAAATATGTATGAATTATTAGGAGATTGAAATGAAGAAACAAAGAGGAAATTCCCCAATTTCTTATTCTTCAATTCCACACTCTGACTCTGCCTACCTGCTATAAAAACTTTTAAACGCTTACTCCCCATTTCTATATCATTGCCAACAAGTGAACATTCACTGCCCTACAACAAACCAGAGAACTCACATTCAACAATGTTTCCCCATTAGAGACCAAGAAACAACACTTATTAAAAAGTACCCTAGTTATGAATTAGTAGTTAAAGCTTTATTTGAGTGTTAAATGTGCTCTCATTATGTGTTTGTGTGTTTGTTGATGTGTGTATGTGTGTGTGGGTGTGTGTGCTTCTGTGTCAAACATGCACTGAGGTGTAAAATAAATGCAGGATTGCAACGGCCTTCTTAAAAATAAGAAGCAGCTTTATCACATTTGAAGCCCAGGGAAGAATCTGCCTGATACTTGACCTACAATTAATTGAAATGTGAAAAATTCAAGCCTAGAAAAACAAAGCCAACATACACAATAAATCTAATCAGTGTGTCTCACCTGTTTTCAAATCAGTTCTTTAAATAAACCTAAATTGCCAGCATAAAACATCAGTTACTCTAAAGGAGTGGATGGATGTCCCCTGCCCTGGGCTGTGTAAAATACACGGAGGATCCCGCACCGATTGTTATCTAGAATGACTTCGGCCTGAACTACTATTAGTGAATAGTTGCTGATATACTGCGGTTCTAATACCAATAAACTGGAACAAAGTTAATTTCAGGCTGCAAAGGAATAAATTGATTTTACTAACTGGTTTTTGGAAAACACTGTCATGAAAAATTATCAATATGTTCATAAAGGCATCTACATGTCTCTCCACAGGGGTTTTACTTCATGGGGGAGGGGGTGAGGTCTGGATATAACTTAACTGTCCATTAGTAGGTAGGACAATGTAATGGGAATCACAGTGCACATACCGGTTTGAACTCAATCTAGGTAACATGGATTCATCTCTGTGTAAGAGACTGCTTCTGAGAAACACAATGTAGAGCTCCAAAAGCAGAACGATACTTTCAGAATACCATGTTATATTTGTAAATTGATAGACAGATAGATATACAGAAATCAAAAATCTGAAAACGGTCTGGAAGTGTACATTTCAATAACTTACAATGTCAGTAGTGGGGGATGAATAGCAGATCAAGAAGACTGTATCTGCATGCGAAATGGTTCAATTTTTAAAGAGTTTTTTTTAATGACAATGGACAAAAAATTCAAAGGGTTACAGTAAGTGTTGAGGAGTGACTTGGTAAAAGGAGCACAGAGGTGAGAAAGAATTAAGTAGAGTTATATAGAACCAGGTATAATATCTGTACACATGACTCCATGAAGGGGACACTTAAAGAAATCATAAGGACTAAGGAGAGATCAGGATTAGGGGGGCTTGTAGG